>NC_056749.1:80100282-80107782 GCF_019279795.1 Protopterus annectens
CAGCTGTCATCATGACACACATGATGGGCACATTTTACAGTGAGAGCTGTCATCATGACACACCTGATGGGTACATTGTATAGTGGGAGCTGTCATTATGATACACATGATGGGCACATTGTACAGTGAGAGCTGTCATCATGACACACATGATGGGCACATTGCATAATGAGAGGTGTCATCATGACACACATGATGGGCACATTGTACAGTGAGAACAATCATCATGATACACATGATGGGCACATTGTACAGTGAGAACAATCATGATACACATGATGGGCACATTGTATAGTGAGAGCTGTCATCATGATACACATGATGGGCACATTGTACAGTGAGAGCTGTCATCATGACACACATGATGGGCACATTGCATAGTGAGAGGTGTCATCATGACACACATGATGGGCACATTGTATAGTGAGAGCTGTCATCATGACACACATGATGGGCACATTGTACAGTGAGAACAATCATCATGATACACATGATGGGCACATTGTACAGTGAGAACAATCATCATGATACACATGATGGGCACATTGTACAATGAGAGGTATCATCATGATACGTAGGATCAGCACATTGTACTGTGAGAACAATCATCCTGATACACATAATGGGCACATTGCATAGTGAGAACAATCATCATGATACACATGATGGGCACATTGTACAGTGAGAGCTGTCATCATGACACATGATGGGCACATTGTATAATGAGAGCTGTCATCATATCACACATGATGAGCACATTGCATAGTGAGCAGTGTCATCATGATACACATGATGGGCACATTGTATAGTGAGGGCTATTGTCATTGTACAAATGATGGGCACATTGTACAGTGAGAACTATCATCATGATACACATGATGCTTTCGATATAAGATAGGCACATGGTGACATAATACCATGTATGCCATTTTTATAGCTTTTGCCTGTTGTCAGCATAACATATTGTAGGGTAGGTATAGGGCAAAGGCCTAGATATTGCTACACTATGCTCAACAGCTAATGTCCCAGTTCAAGAAGTGGCACAAGGCTCCCAGGTGTCATTGTGACACTTTTAACATCTAGTGCTTAGACACATTAAGGGCAGAGGGTGGCTAGGTGTCACTATAATACTTTTAATATCTAATTTCCTCAAAATCTGCTGGGCACAGGGTACCAATTATTACTATGATATTTTCAGCATCTGGTCTCCTATGTCATCTAGTATCCTAGATCCAACATGTGTACAGTTTACCAAGTACCACCATAATACCAAAGATACCTAGTGTCCTAATTCTGGGATACAAACACAGTTCCCATCTACCATTCGTATTCCATTAACATTCTGACTCTTTGACCCAGAGTAGCTACAGAACATGGACCCAGAATGCTGTTACACTGTTGTCACCATCTACTACCCTTGATTCAAGATAGGTACCATTAGCATGTAGTGCCCTGGATCCAGCATAGTTGCTGGGTACTTGGGTATTAATTTACTTTTAAGATCTACTGTCCTATAGCATGGATATGTACAGGGAACCCAGGAAGCATTTTCTTATACCTTTAGCAAACTGCTTTCATGACCATGGAACTGCATTGGTTACATACCTGAATGCTGCTTCACTATCTGCAGCATGTAACTTCATGCATCTCATATGGGCAGATTGTAAAGACTCCCATGTCACTATAATATGTTTGAAACCTCAAAGAATGATGAATGGCTTGTTTTGCTGATAGCTCTTTTTTCATTCAATTTTTACTATTATTTTATCAGCAAAGTCTATAAGAAGAAGATGCTTTTTGTCTATGTCTTTCGATTACAGATTGAGTGGAAGCTCAAAATAACAACACAGGAAATATTGATAACAAGTTATTATTTTATTTTATTTTATTTAACATTTGTTTCTGGATGAAAAGTTAATTTTCCATCAGTGTAAACAAAACATATCTTCTCTAACAGATTATCAACTTAATTTGTGTCATTAAGTTCTTGTTAAAAATGATCTCTTCAGACTTTTATCTCCCTCTTGTGGTAATAAGCAACAAGTGACACTATTTGTACAACATAATGGAATCCCTGGTTTTGCTAAGAGAGCACACTGTCTGCATGAAGCAAGTATGCAGTTTAAAATAACCCCTTGCTCTCCATTGAATCTGGTTCTGTTTAGGCAGCTTTGATGCAAAGTTTCCAGAATTACATGGTTTTCACTTCTTCAGGCTGAGCTCTGACTATACTAAGTATGCTGCACCATCCTGCACATCTGAAGATGTTTTCAGTTCAACAACTGCTTACATTTTGGCTCCTGAAAATGATTTGTAAATATTTCAAAAAAGCTTGAGGTAGTGGAGGCTATAAATTTAATCTAGAAAACTGGTTTGATGAAAGATAGAGAGATCGTGTGCTGAACATTTGCATGTAAAATATCATCTTTTAACACACTGGTGTGCTTCTCCAGGATACATCTCAAATTCATCTTTGTTCAAAAATGCTGGATAAAGCTAAAAATAATGGGGGGGGGGCAAAGGCCCAAAAGCAATGACAGTTTTAAATATTACTCTAATTCAGCATAAATTTTCTGATACATTAGAAGTGACAAACTTTAATGTCTAGCATTATTAACTGACTTTAATCCTCAATGATTTACAAGAAAATGAAACATATTATGAAGGGCAGGGCATATATGAGGTACAATCTTGATATTCTGCTGGGAGGGCAGCTGGGAAATATGTACAGTAGTTCATACAGTGCATGAAGGGGAGAAAAAGGCTGATCAGACTATTATATTAGAATGGTTCTGTAATAGTCATTTTGTGCTGCTTGTAGAGTTATTTTTTTTTTGAGTAGTACCTGCAATTTTGTTTAATCATTAAGTCTGTTAAATGTTCAGCATTTAATTACAACTTGCACTGTGAAACATGACATGCAGTTCGTGTTCCTGTTCACAAGACAAAACCTGTGCAAGCATTTTCTTGTGGATGTTGACTTCCTAGGATTCCACTGCAACATAGCATTGGTCAGCAAGCCCTACCCAGGGGTTAAAGTGCAGTAAAACAATCGTGAAATATTCTTGACAATGTCTAATAATGCCCTGAATTGTCCTGGCCAGGGCTTGAACTTTTGGCTGTGTAGACATTTTGAAACATTGGAATCAGTGCTATGCTCATCTTCCCCTTCATGTCCAGAAGACTATGACAGGACTGCTGTCCTAGAAATGTAACTGTATAGGAATTGGTTCATTTGACTAGTAGGGTAAGTTCTTATTTTACAGCCATATAGATGAGAAATATATTTTGTCTAGCCTATTTCTGCATAATACTTTCAAAGGGAATGCACTTCCTTTGCTTTTGTTTTAGTTGCCAGAATTCAGTAGTGTTGCTGCACAGATTTGTTTAATTATAATTAATGAGTCACATTGTCATCGCTTTGCTCCTAGAGGTAAATCTGTCAGTTCCTAGATTTAAACATGCCTTTAAGATTTTTCATATTCCTTACATACAGCTGCAATACATGACATCTTGACTGACATCCTAATCTTTTTTGGAAGAGAAGGACAGCATGGAGATGCCATTATGCCGTTGCTAACAAATGGAAACACATGTAAGCACATTTCTTGTTACACTCACAAGACAGGAATACATTAAGCTGACTGTCACTGATTCACTGACTTTGATATGGCCAAAAGGGATTAAATCTGCCAACTAAGTAAATGTGAAACAGCTACAGCGGCCATATTATCAAAGTACCCTTCTTTATATCAAATTTATATGAATTTTGAGATTTTTATAAAACTTGGAGTTTTATAATATATAATAAGGAGGATTTGGAGCAAGACATTCCCAATAATACCAATTAATATATATTACAGATTAGAAATGTTACAAAATATCTAGCCTGACATACTTGGTGATGTTATGTAGGATTGTAGGGTGATAGGGAAAGTGCAGTTATGTAGGGTGATAGGGAAAGTACAGTTTTGTAGGGTCATACGGAAAGTGCAGTTATGTAGGGTGATAGGGGAATTGCAGTTATGTAGGGTGATATGGAAAGTGCAGTTATGTAGGGTGATAGAAGAAGGGCAGTTATGTAGGGTGATAGGGGAAGTGCAGTTGTGTAGGATGATAGGAAAAGCGCAGTTATGTAGGGTGATATAGAAAGTGCAGTTATTTAGGGTGATAGGGAAAGTGCAGTTATGTAGGGTGATAGGGAAAGCACAGTTATGTAGGGTGATAAGAAAGTGCAGTTATGTAGGGTGATAGGGGAAGTGTAGTTATGTAGGGTGATATGGAAAGTACAGTTGTGTAGGGTGATAGGGGAAGTGTAGTTATGTAGGGTGATACGGAAGGTGCAGTTATGTAGGGTGATAGGGAAAGCGTAGTTATGTATGGTAATAGGGAAAGCACAGTTATGTAGGGTGATAGAAGATTGGTAGTTATGTAGGATGATAGGGGAAGTGCAGTTATGTAGGGTGATAGAGAAAGCGCAGTTATGTAGGGTGATATGGAAAGTGCAGTTATGCAGGGTGATAGAAGAAGGGCAGTTATGTAGGGTGATAGGGGAAGTGCAGTTATGTAGGGTGATAGGGAAAGTGCAGTTATGTAGGGTGATACAGAAGATGCAGTTATGTAGGGTGATAGAAGATGATCAGTTATGTAGTGTGATAGGGAAAGCACAGTTATGTAGGGTGATACTGAAAGTGCAGTTACGTAGGGTGATAGAAGAAGGGCAGTTATGTAGGTTGATAGAGGAAGTGCAGTTGTGTAGGGTGATAGGGGAAGTGTAGTTATGTATGGAATAGGGAAAGTGCAGTTATGTACTTTGGCAGTTACATTGGGGGTAGCAGTTTGCATTGCTCCTTCAGTGTGCTTTGTTCTCTGATTAGGTCCAAGCTTTCTCTGCAAGGTTTGCATCATTTCCTGCCTGTGTTTGTGTGTGTATGAGTGTGTGTGTGGGGGCCTAGGTTCTAGTTTACTTCCACAACCTAAAGACATGCCAGTAGGAGAAGTATTAGTACATTAAACTGTGTGTACAGTGTCCATGTGTGTGAGTGTGTGTGTGTGTGTGTGGGGGGGGGGTCAGAGGTTCTAGTTTACTTCCATAACCCAAAGACATGCCAGTAGGAGAATTATTAGTGCATCAAACTGTGTGTGTGTGTGCGTGTGTGCGTGTGTGCGTGTGTGTGTGTGTGTGTGTGTGTGTGTGTGTGTGTGTGTGTGTGTGTGTGTGTGTGTGTGTGTGTGTGTGTGTGTGTGTCCAGAAAGTTTGCTAGGGCATCTTGGAACCTGTGCTGTTCTCTGAGATGGATCAAAAAAAGTCTTCTCAAACTTCAAGACAAAAAAGTAAAAAACTCTTCTGCTCTAAAATCTTGCTATAGTTACAGCAATTAAATCAACACACAAAAAACACTTCACCTGTTACCACAAATGTAGTATCAATAATCGTTTATGAAGCCATGACACCCTTGCAGCTTCAGAAAGTAATGTTCATAACATCAGCATGCGCCAGTCATGCCCCCTATCAGCTTGCACACGGGGCAAACTCATCCTATGCCCCTGCCTGGTTATGGTCATGCAGGAACAGAGGGTTGCTATCCATATTTGTGTACAAGACACATTGTTAGCACTAGATATAGTCATTCTTCTATGCCTTAGATATCTAGATATTAATGCTGAATAAACATAACTTGCCAACTAAATGAACAAGTATGCATGTTAACTAAATGTACATGTAAAAATCATATGTAAAAAGTAAGCAGAGAAAACCTTTGGTCTATTATATCTACTAGAATCTTGCAGTAAGCCTTACCGAGATGCCCTTCCTCTTACATTTTTCCTACTGCCCCAACTATATTTATGCCCTTCCATAGACTATATTCCATCACTGCCTACTGCAGTACATTCTAAGATTGCAATAATATTATCTATCAAGTAATTTTTATGTCCATTCTTTATCTGTTGCCCATGACCCTATTATACACCCTTCATTTTTCATTTCCATAGAAGCAGCTGGCCCCACTCATGCGCTCCATCCGTATTGTATCTCTCATTCCCCTTCTCACTTGATGTGTGTACATTTCTACAGCTTAGCATCTATTGTTGGATTCCATTTGCCTCACTTGAATTACCATCACAGGAACTGTGGTGCAGAGGGCTAAGACTGTAAGCTTTAATTCCTGTGGTACAGGGTTACATTCCCTCAGCCCTCATTTGCATACTGTGTGACCTTGAGCAAGCCACTTAACCAGACAGTGCTTAGAGACTACTGCAGGTCTGGGTTAGGCTCCATAATGATCCACCGGACTGCAGTCCTACGAATGTCATATGTCTAACCACCCATGGTATTTGGCTGAGTGTCCCTTTTGTGATGGAGGGCTGAGCACATTTTTCTAGGTTGTCCCTCATCCAGAAAGGGTGGGATATACATTTCTACAGCCTATGACCCTAACAATTTGCCATGACATGCAGGTTTTACCATTGTCCCTTCAACATATACTATATGTTTCACTCAGGGATGACTGCAATAGTAGTAATAGCACGCTTGTTCACTGAATGTCATTCTGATAAATACTATTATGAAATGTGTATAGAAAGAGTTTTGCTTTGTTAAAAATGATGCTTTCAGTTCAATGCTGCCAGAAACTGCAAATATTTTTTTTTCTCCAAGAGACCATTATCTCGGAACTAAGTTGTGTATTTGCAATAGAGTATGAGAATGGTAAATTGGCCCTTGCAGGGTTTTGAACCATAGATTGTAGCACTCAGATCTTTTTTATCAAGTTCCCAGTCTCAGGGCATACATCTTGCATATAAACTATCAGATTATTTCCCAAAGTGCATGACCTTTAATTTCTTTAAAGTAAACTTCAGCTTTCAGAATTCTGTCCATTTTGAAAGCCACACTAGATCATACTGGAAGCTAGTTCCCCCACCAATGAATATCACTTCAACTGAGGCATTGCTAGTGACTGCTTTGACTATTTTATCTGACTTCACTATGGTGGCTAATACAAATATAATGAAAAGGAGTGTTACTGGTGCAAACACTGTGGGAACTCATCATTTATAGATTTCTCAATTGATAATTACAGACTGTTTGTACTGTCTGCAATTCCTTTTTCCTAAGCCATTGTACAAATTTAGATCTCAAAACCATCTTTCAGTTTTACCACCAACCTCCTGAAAGCCACCATGCAGAATGCATTGTCTATATAAACATATATTTATCTATATCTATGTATATCTCATCTATATCTATTAATATCTATCTATATATTATTTATTATATATGCCAGGTTCAACCTGTAGACATTGATAGAAGAGTAACAGCTTAGAATAACGGGTTGTGTACTAGTCCAAGCTGCAGCCCATCAGCTAGACAGCTTGTTCCAGGGGCTGCATCATATGCCCCACATAGTTATTTCATATACTTTTCTATCTTGGAGGTCAGACAAATCAGCAGAATATCTACTGGCTACTTCCTGGAGTTCCCTTCTGATATGAACTGAC
>NC_056749.1:80412782-80515282 GCF_019279795.1 Protopterus annectens
GGGAAATGACCCCTCTTTTACCTCTTTATTTTACTCCATTAAGTTATTTCAAAATATGTCTGGATTGTTAATTAATGATAATAAAACTAAAATGTTACCTATATACTCCAATAAAAATACAAATACAAATGTCGATAAAAAAAATAAATCCAATATGGATCAAATTACTTATTTAGGAATCATCTTAGGAAATCATCTTAGCTAAAGACTTAAGAACAATAATACAATTAAATTAAATAAATGTTATGAAAATATACAAACTATAATACTGAAATGGAATACAATTTTTTTCACTACTGAAGAAAGATTAACAATCATAAAAATGATAATCCTTCTCAAAATTCTATACATTATTCAATCCATCTTATTGCTACCTAATAAAATCCCTAAAAATCAAGAATAGCTCTCAAACAACATTTAGATAGTTAGAGAAAGGGTGGAGTAGCATTCCTGGATCTGATTCTATATTCAAACTCTTCTATGATTAGAACAATAGCACAACTTTTAGATGCATCACATTCAGCTAAGTGGAAATTATTTTGGGAAACTTTGGCTATGACTCTAATAATAAAACCTCAACCCTATAAGTTAGAAACAATTAATAATCCAATGTTAGGGATATTAAAGGGTTATTTTACTACTCATTTAACACCCAAATACCCTCCAAGTTATATTAACATCTTATCAAATTTTAGAAACTTTATATATAAGCATGTCAGATACAAGGAGTGGTTTTTCATTTTGTTCCCTATATCATTTACACAAGAATCTTTATTAACATCAGTCTCAAACAAAATTGCTTCATTTACACAAAACAACCTTTAGTTTTGGTTTCAATTGATTTCAAATAATAAGCCTAAAACAGTTGATCAAATAATACAGGAATTTAGTTAATTTATTGCTAATTTATTTATTATTTATTATTATTTATTGACATTTAAATCCAATCCGTGAAAAGAACCCATTTTCAGTGGAGACTCAAGGAGCAAAGCTCCACCAGTAAGTTCCTTGTAGTCACATATGCTAAGGAGGCATTTTATTTATTAGCTGGTAAGAGTAGTGCTCTAGAAGATGAACCTGGTTTGAAGTAGATGTCACTGTCTGGTTTTTGATTAAGACAGACATTTCCGGGATTTCATTTTCTGAACCTTTTTATTGAGACAACAGTAGCACTGGAGATTCTCTAATGTTATATAATATGTTTTCTTGCAAATTGGTCCAGCACTGTGGACATGATTAGTCTCCTATATAGAAAAAGCAACCTACTATACATGAGTGTAGGGTAAAGTAGTTGTATATGTCACAGAACAAGGACAGCAAACACATTAGGATGTATACGTGGCACAATGATGAGATACCGCAGTGTGACAGCAAACATATTAGGATGTATATGTGGCACAATGATGAGATACAGCAGTCTGACAGCAAACACATTAGGATGTATACGTGGCACAATGATGAGATACAGCAGTGTGACAGCAAACACATTAGGATGTATACGTGGCACAATGATGAGATACAGCAGTGTGACAGCAAACACATTAGGATGTATACATGGCACAATGATGAGATACAGCAGTGTGACAGCAAACACATTAGGATGTATACGTGGCACAATGATGAGATACAGCAGTGTGACAGCAAACACATTAGGATGTATACATGGCACAATGATGAGATACAGCAGTGTGACAGCAAACACATTAGGATGTATACGTGACACAATGATGAGATACAGCAGTGTGACAGCAAACACATTAGGATGTATACGTGGCACAATGATGAGATACAGCAGTGTGACAGCAAACACATTAGGATGTATACGCGACACAATGATGAGATACAGCAGTGTGACAGCAAACACATTAGGATGTATGCGTGGCACAATGATGAGATACAGCAGTGTGACAGCAAACACATTAGGATGTATACGTGGCACAATGATGAGATACCGCAGTGTGACAGCAAACATATTAGGATGTATACGTGGCACAATGATGAGATACAGCAGTCTGACAGCAAACATATTAGGATGTATACGTGGCACAATGATGAGATACAGCAGTGTGACAGCAAACACATTAGGATGTATACGTGGCACAATGATGAGATACAGCAGTGTGACAGCAAACACATTAGGATGTATACGGCACAATGATGAGATACAGCAGTGTGACAGCAAACACATTAGGATGTATACGTGGCACAATGATGAGATACAGCAGTGTGACAGCAAACACATTAGGATGTATACGTGGCACAATGATGAGATACAGCAGTGTGACAGCAAACACATTAGGATGTATACGTGGCACAATGATGAGATACAGCAGTGTGACAGCAAACACATTAGGATGTATACGTGGCACAATGATGAGATACAGCAGTGTGACAGCAAACACATTAGGATGTATACGTGGCACAATGATGAGATACAGCAGTGTGACAGCAAACACATTAGGATGTATACGTGGCACAATGATGAGATACAGCAGTGTGACAGCAAACACATTAGGATGTATACATGGCATGATGATGAGATACAGCAGCGTGACTAATAGAAAGGGAATAATATGTCCTAGTGCTGAGGGTGATGGAACTGGCAAAGTACACTGGAAGGAGACATTAGTAAATGCAGCTACACAGTAGCAGCAAAATAATATGTCCTAGTGCTTAGGGTGATAGAAGTGGCAAAGTACAATGAAAGGAGATGTTAGTAAATGCAGCTACAAAGTAACAGTAAATAGCAGATACAGTTTAATACATATAGCGGGGAGAGATGGTAGAAACCACTCCTTCCTTTCCTGGAAACACAGGTAATGGCAACTAATATGAGTATTCATTAGTTGCTGTCTCCACCTTATTTAGCTTTTCTTTTCCCTTTATGAAAATCAGGCATAGAACTATCTTATTTTGTTTAGAGTTCCTGCATTTTGTTTCAACAGGAAAATCATTAGAGTCCTGTTCAATGTTATCTTGTCTCCCAGTATGCACTACTGTCTCCATCTTCTCTCCTTCTTTGGTTTGCTCTCCTTCTGAAAAGACCAAAAGCGTACCTCAGAATACATTTTTCAGTTCTCCTTTTTTCCTTACTTATAGATACTTGCTTTTTTTTCTGCCTTAAATGAAAAAGGTGTGTGTAAAACTCTACATAGACACCACATCTTTAGCTTTCACTACAAAGGTAAAATATTTCTTTCTGGCAATCGTTCCCTTTTCAACACTCACCTTCAGCTTACAATCCTGTTTCTGGGGTTATCTGCTTTAACTTTAAAAAAAGTTTAGAATTCTTCTCAGGTTGTGAGCATTCTCTACTTCCTAAAATCATTCCCTCAGAATATACTCTTTCAGTGAATGATCTCTTCTCAAGTTCATCTGGTCATTTCTACTCTCTTTTTTGAAACACATTTCATCTGCAATATTTCGTTCAGGAAGTCTCCTCCTTCTGCTGCTTTGACTCATGCGGGGTTCTCTGCCAGAGGTGTATACTGACATATCTCTTTAGGTGTATACTGACATATTTCTTTAGATGTATGCTGACATATTTCTTTAGGTGTATGCTGACATATTTCTTTAGGTGTATACTGACATGTTTCTTTAGGTGTATGTTGGCATATTTCTTTAGGTGTATGCTGACATATTTCTTTAGGTGTATGCTGACATATTTCTCTAGGTATATACTGACATATCTCTTTAGGTGTATGCTGACATATTTCTTAAGGTGTATCCTGACATATTTCTTTAGGTGTATACTGACATATTTCTTTAGGCGTATACTGACAAATATCTTTAGGTGTATGCTGACATAGCTCTTTAAAATGTGTAGGTTACTCTCCTCCCTGTATCCTTAGCCACAATTTTGCACCTTTAGGGATTTCTAACACTATACCCTGGTATTTGTTGGATTCATGCACTCTAAATAATGCAGCTGGTAGTCGCTCCCCTCTTTTTCCCCAACTACTTAAGCAGGGGTATTTCATTTGGCTTATTCATGTGCTGGTCTTCCTCCCTGCACTGATGACAAAATTTATCAGATACACTTCTTCCCATTTTGTCAATGTCTCTTTAAAGTGGGAAAAATCTTTACTCATCAAGACGTCGTGATTTGAATTTGGTGATTCAGTAACAAGATGAATTACCTTCTCAAATACAATCTGCATTTTATGATGCGCAATGGGATACTGTTCCCGGGATTCATGAAGCTTGCGCCAGGCGTAGTGTCGGCCATCTAACACCAAATATGGCCGCCGAGCAATTCAGGTACGAGCTGTTTCCATGTGCACTACCTGCATACGCCACAGCTGCGCAGCACCCGGCGCATGTATGCTAATTACCCCATGTGCAGCAGTGTAGCATGCAAATGAAGGTATATAGCAATTCATGAAGTGGTGCAGGTGTAGCGTAAGCATGCAGAAATGTAAACCGAAAAAATGGTTTACATTTTTTCAAACATAAAATCGGAGCCATGACAGTGGACCAAACTCACATATTATACTGTTAATATATGCCAATGGCTAAATATATATATAAAAAACATGCACAACACATAAAAAGAACATTTAATGCCATGACCACACTAACACAAAGTAAAATTGCAGTGCATCGGTGCGCAAATGGAATCACAATGAAAATATATTTATATGTAATAAAACTGCAATGTAACACATTTCATGAATTCCCCATAACACGCATGCTACACCACAACCATGGCGCAAGGGTAGCCAAGGGTCTGTGACAGTGTTCTGCGCAGTAACTAGGAATTAGTAGTCAATGCCATGCAAATGAGACAAGTAATACTGAATCGCAAAATCCCCATCGGCGTAAGGATGTACCTCACAGTGTAGCAGTACAACATCGAGGTGTAGCCTGGAGATAAAGATGACATCCAGCAAAGCAAGTGAAAACTACTTTACAGACTAAGAACCACATGTTAATGGTGAGGAACAGAGTGTGGCAACATTTAATTAGTGTTGTAGTTTAAATTATGTATTAGTTCTTTTTTCACTGCCTTTATCTAATTAACTTAAATTGTCTGATTACATAATTGATTTTAAATGTATAAATTTGGTTGCAAGTTGTTTGTAAACCTTGTCTGAGGAAGGAGAGACACTGGGCTCTCCGAAAGCGTTTTTTGCTTACGTTATCAATTAAACTTGTTTTGCTTTGGGATTGTTTGCCGCTGCTCTTTTTTGTGGTTCTTAGTCTATAAAGATGACATCAAGAGAGGGGTGCACCACCTTAGCTCTAAACACATTGGAGCATTGCTAATCCGGTTTGCCTGTTGCTAAGCAAAGCCACAGGATAGGGGTGTGGAAGTAGCCATAGCTTTGCTTAGCTGAGAGCACACAAGGTAACTGAAAGTGCATGTGAACATGGATGAAAACATGCTCAAAACCCAGTAAACGGCTGTGTGTGGAGTGCACCACAGCTGAAACAGGAAGGATATGGGAAGACAATAAGGAAATGCTGCAACATGGTAATTGGAGTACAAATGAGTAATTAACACCTAGGAACCCACAGTAGGCCATTGACAAAAGCTAACAAAGCTGCTAGCAGCTACCTGCAGAACAGGAAAGAGGAGGTGCTCTACTGCAAAGAAAAGAGAACTGTCACAGCAGAACAAAGCAAACTTGCAGTAGATCAGCTACATAACACATTTTGCTACACAATCCTGGGTTGGGAAAGTACAAAACAACAAAGCCGGCAGCTGGATGCATGCCTGACAATGGGAGGGGAATCGAGTTGAAAAGTGAAGTAAAGGGCAATAGATGAATTACGGCAGCCAAGCGTAATTCAACACCAAAGGCCCCACAATAGCAGTACCTGCTATTTCTTCTTCTTCTTTTGGCTTTTCCTGGTTAGGGGTCACCACAGCAGATCATCTGTCTGCTCATGATTGACAGTGGAGTTTTACAGTGTTGAGTTGCCAGCTCGGTGCCCAACCTTTCACAGAAGGCACACACATGCACACACTCACACCTAGGGCCAATTTATAGTGTTCAATCCACCTACTGCATGTCTTTGGGATGTGGGAGGAAACCGGAACACCCGGAGGAAACCCACGCGACCACAGGGAGGACATGCAGACTCTGCACAGAAGGCACCCCAGCCAAGAATCGAACCAGAGAACCTCTTGCTGTGAGGCGGCAATGCTAACTGCTGCACCACCGTGGCCGCCCTAATAGCAGTACCTGCTGTAAAACCCATAATTAAGATACCCTGCAGCTGGAATTGCACATACACACCCAATTACACCAGCAGCATCCATTGCACAATAGTATAAAGTGTGAAAGCACCTCACTCATACTTGTGTGTTACCAGACACTCTGCACCATTCGTGTTTACTGACGGGGAACTTTTAATATGCACATGTTAGGGGCTGCCATAGCTTTGATTCACCAGCATGTGTTGGAGGCTGATGGTGGTGTGGAGGATGACAACCATCTCAGGCACCGGAGGAGGACAAGAGTGTTCAGACCCAGGGCAACCTGCAAGGGGCTACATGATCTGGAGATACTAGAGCATTACAGGGTGGACAGGGACACCATACAGCAACTTGTTGAGCTGTGCTGGCCACACCTCAGAACCAGAAATAACAGAGGGGAATCCATCCGAGTGGACACGAAGATATGTGTAAGCTTGAGAATACTAGCCACAGGTACCTTTCAAAAGCCAACTAGAGATATCACGGGGATCTCACAGGCATCAGCATCCAAGGTACTCCACCAGTTCCTGGATGCCATGTTATCACATGCCAATGAGTACATGTACTTCCCCCAAATGCAGGAGGAGTTGGCCAGCAATATGTGTCTCTTCCATCGTGTGGCAGACTACCCAAAGGTACTGGGTGCAATAGACTGCATGCACATACACATCAAAACACCACCTGGTGAGCAGGGTAGGCACTACATAAACCGCAAGGGATACCCCTTCATTAACTGCCAGGTCATGTACAATGCCCAGGGCATTATCATGGATGTGTGTGCTGGCAGCCCTGGAAGCTATCACAACTCCCACATCTGGCATGCCTCACATCTGTGTCAGGTATTTGTCAGGGGGGACATCCCATATGGCCACCTGGTGGGGGATGCTGGCTATGCACTGGAACCATGGATGATGACTCCCATCAGAAATACACACACACTGATGCAAGAACGCCATAATGAGGCACACGCAGAAACCAGACTCATCATAGACCATGTGTTTGGGATGCTGAAATCATGGTTCCATTGCTTGGACATATCTGGTGGAGCCTTGCAGTACTCTCCAGGCATGTGTGCCCACATCTTCATAGTATGTGCCATGCTACACAATATAATCCTATGGAAACAGCTGCAGCAGGGACAGAATGGTGAAGGCCCTCACAGCCCACCACCATTACCAAGGGTCCCATAGGCACAGAAGGACTCAGACCTCGAACACCCTGTGCCAGCCCCAGTAGGCAGATGGAGACATGCCCAGCATACCCATGCCTTGGCAAAGAGGGAAAGTATAGCACACACACTGACAGTGTAGGCACCTATGGACTGACACCCTTCTCCACCTGCACACACAGCAAACATGGATGGCACACACACACACGACCACCTGTAAATTGTCATGTATAGGTGGTCTACTTTGTGCATCCTACATAGGCAGCCCTCAACTATTGTACACACAACTACCATAGGCACAAGGTAAGTCAATACCTGAACAGTAAATTAAGCTATCAGCATGTGCCGATACTGTATGTATAGGTTGATAGGTACATAGGTAGGTACATGCCTAACTGCCCGAGGCCATTCATAAGCCTAGCCAAAATGTGTCTGCTGTCGTTACCCCATTGATTAACTAATTGTCCCTCTGTGGAGCAGAGCCAATTGCGGGATCCCTGGGGTGTATCGACTGTTCCCCACCCACTCTGCAAGGATCTCCTGGAGCATTAGTGAGGGGCTCTGTATAATGTAATTATACAGAGTAGTTCCAAATGTAGGGGAGTTACAAATTTGTAGTTCCAAATCATGGGGAGTACCCATGACAGGAATCTGTCACTCCAGCATCTTCCAGTTATGGTTGTGGCAAGGTGTAGCTTATTACAGTGTGTGGCTCACTGTGACATGGATTCCCATAGGTGGAGCATATCCATTAAGCCTGACTTGGACATGGCCAGCAAATATCATCTCTGAGTAAACGAGATGCCACTGAGTAATGCAAGAATTTATGCAGTCTGGCAGCATAGGACACATATCTGAGGGCATTATCCCTCTTTGCGAGGTACATTCGTGGCTCTTCCAGCTGTTGGATGTGTCTTCTGAGGTACATCCAAAATGGGTTATTATACCCGATGGGATTGATGAGTGATGAGTAAAGGGGCACAATAACCTATGTCTGTTTAGATGCGAACCCTTAAGTAATCAGATGGCCTACATAGACGGATGTCCTAACTACTTTGCAGATACAATTGTCAAAGGAGAGATCACTATGTAATGTAGTCCCCACATACCCATTACATCATCTGAATTATAGTGTCTGCCACTCATGTATTAATATGTGTGTGTGTAGTTTCCCAAAATGGAATGACCATGCAGTATGTGGCCTTTAGCTGGAGGCCATGACTCTGACATCCTGTGTTGGTCTATGTGAGGCCCCTTGAAGGACGTCTGTGACAGCTGGACTGTCAGTTATGGCTCCCAGTCTGCAGTAATCACCAAACACGGCCTGCTGTAGTCCACCTGTGCTAGCCTGTACCTCTGAGATGTATATGGCAAACAGTAGGGGTCCCAGGACTGAGTTCTGTGGGACACCAGTTGTGACTGGTCAAGAGTTGGACCTGGAGGCTGTTAGGCTTACCTTGTGGGTTCTGTGTGTAAGCCTGTTGACAAACCAACCTGTGATGTATGGGTGTATGTACTGGCTGGCGAGTGTAGAAATAATACCTGAGTGGGGAATGGTGTCAAAACCCTTGGCAAGGTCCAGGTAGTATGTGTGAACTACCTCACCCCACACCTAAAGTCTAGGTGACTGTAAGATGTCAAACAGGTTCAGTAGGAATGATCTTCACTTAATCAAGCTGACCTGGGTTGGGTCAAGTGTCTGGAGGTTACCATTGTCTATGTTAATGAGTGCCATGAGGATGCGCTCCATAGCCATGCAGATCAGACTACTCAGGCTTATGGGGTGGTAGTTGCCATGGTCAGTTGTGTCACCACCTTGGTGGAGTGGAATAGCTGTTGCCATCTGCCTGTGAATGGCCATGTAGCCTGTGTAGAGGCTGATGTTGAATTGCTATATTAGGCAGGGGGTCACTTTGTCCTGTAGTGTCTGCAGGATGCCTCCACTGATGCTCTGTCATGTCATTTGAAAGGGCCATTACCACCTGTATGTCTCAGATGTCTGGGATACTGTACATTTTGGGTATTGTGGGCCCTGTAGGGGGTAAATCTTGCTCCAAATGTATCATCAGGTGTGTTGGTGATATCAGTAGGGTCAGTATATTCAGTGCAATATTGCACCAGTACAGTGCAAATCTGTGTTACTACATACATCCTTGACATAGCCAAAGAAGCCTTTGTGGTAATATTCCAAATCCATGCCTATTTATAGGTTCATAGGTTTATAAGTAGATACTGGGCTATCTGCCCGAAGGCATATGTTAGCCCAGCCATGTTGTGCGGTATTCACCGCCCCTTTGGTTAGTTCCCTAGGCCCTTGATCTAGCAGCTAGTACCCTTGGCCCCTGTCTAGTAGAGCTGTTGGTATGATCCCTGGTGTGAACTTTCTGTTACCCATCCACTCGTCAAGGTTCCTCTTGAAGAGTGATAGTGAGGGGCTCTGTCTTATGTAGATCGGGACCTGTTCCATAGCAAGGGAAGTCTTTGCGAAGGGAATATATCCCTCCAGCATGTTCTATTCATTGTTGTGCTGAGGTTTATATCCCTAGAGCGTGTAGCTCGAGTGGATTTGGTTTTGCTAAGATGGAGCATGTTCAACAGTTCTGGGTTGGACATGGCTCTGTATGTTAGACAGAGATTGCCTCTGAGAAGACGGAATGCAAAAGAGAAAAGCCTTAGTTTTTTCAATTGTGCTGCATAGGGCAACTGTTTGAGGCCAGTAATCCTCTTAGTGAGGTACCTCTGTGGTCTCTCCAGCTGCTGAAGATGCCTAGCTAGGTACATTCCAATTGGTGCATTGTACTCAATAATGGGTCTGATGAGGGAAGAGTAGAGGGGCACCACTACATCCTTAGATCTTGATGCGAACCCTTTCATGATCAGATGAGTAACATAGAAGGATTTTCTAACCACCTTGGCAACATGGTTATCAAAGGAAAGCTGACTATCTACTTGGGTCCCTAGATCCTTTATTACTACTTCAGATTTCAGGGGGTTACCTCCTATGTGGTAGTTTGCGGGTATTCTGTTTTTTCCAAAGGGGATTACTACCATTTTTTAGCATTTAGCGTTTGACCATGGCTTTGGCACCATGCATCAGTCTCATTAAGGCCCTTCTGGAGGATATCCATGTCGGCCAGAGACTCCATTATAGCACCCAGTTTGCAGTCATCCACAAACTTGGTCAACCATAGCCCTTAAGTGCTTGCCTGTACTTCTGAGAAGTATATGCCAAACAGGAGGGGCCCCAGGACAGATCCCTGAGGCACACCGCTCGTTACTGGTCTGGATTTGGACATAGATCCCGCTACTCTTACTTTGTGGGATCTGTATGAGAGCCAGTTTGTGATCCATCTTCTGACGTAAGGGTTTATGCCCAGGTTGGTGAGTTTATCAATAATACCTGAATGGGGAATGTTGTCAAATGCTGCTTTAGCAAGGTCAAGGTAAGCTGTATGTACCTCCTTTCCTTTATCTATAGCCTGAGTATCTGTCTCAAAGAAGTCCACCAGGTTCAGGAGGCATGATCTGCCCTTGACGAACCTGAACTGTGTGGGATCAAGTGTTTGGAGGTTCCCAGTCTCTCCATTTATGAGTTCCATAATGATTCGCTCCATTGCCTTACAGATCAGGCTGGTCAGGCTTATTGGTCGGTAGTTCCCAGGGTCGGTTGTGGGCCCACCATTGTGCAGTGGAACCGCTGTTGCTGTGCACCATTCTATGGGCACATATCCTATCGAGAGGCTGAGACTGAACAGGGTATTCAGATGTGGGGTTAATTCATTTTGGAGCTCGCGTATGACATAGCCAGGGACACCATCTGGTCCCATGGAGGCAGTGTTTTTAGCTTTAGAAAGAGCCTTATTAACCACCGTATCAGTAATAATTGGAGTTACACAATCTCCTGGAATAGTTATAGGCCCTGTAGGTGGTGAGGGGGGGAGACATTTGCACAGAATCTGTCAGCCAAGATGTTGGCAATGTCAGTGGGGTCAGTGTATTTTGTTCCATTTTGTACTAGCTCAGAACAGACCTGGGCGTTGCCATTTATGTTTTTAATGTAACCATAGAAAGCCTTATGGTTATCCTTGGCAACTTTCTTTTCGAAATTGGCTTTAGTTGACCTGATGAGGGCCCTCAATTTCTTACTAAAGCTGATCAGGGAATATTTTTCTACTTGAGATCTGGCCTTTTTTTGTATAAGTCTCCTCCTTTTATTGTATAGTTTGCCTAAGGCCGGGGTCCACTAGACTGGTTTCTTCTTGCTTGAGGAAGGAGTCTTGGTTTTATTTGGGATAGCACGGTCCATGCAATCCTGAAGATGCATATAAAGTGCCTTGGTGTAGAATTCTGCATCCTGGATATCATTATCCTTCTGCAGGGAGATAGTGAAACTTTCCACTTCTGACGCAAGTAGTTTGAAGTTTGCTTTCGAAAGGTTTTTTACGATGGTTTCTTTGACTGGGGGAGGTGGAGGGGTGAGGATGTCTAGGGTTATCCGTTTGTGGTCTGATCTGACCAGAGAGGGAATGATAACGGGTGTGGTGCAATGGGTGCCCATATTTGTGATGACTAAATCCAATATGTTGTCCCCTCTAGTGGGAGAACATACTAGTTGTTCGAGGGCATTTGAATTTATAAATTCTATGAACCGCTGGGCACAAGAGTTAGAACTTTGGTAGTTTGCCCAGTCTATACCAGGGTAGTTGAAATCACCCCAAATTATGGTGTTGAGTAGGACCTTTATATTTTCCAATGCCTCAAGGAATGCTGAGTGAGCATCTTGGGACATGGTGGGTGATCTATAACAGGCTACGACTTGAAATGTGGTTTTGCCTGCTGATAGTTGCGCATGGATGATCTCTGGGGCATCATGCTGCTCCACTAACCTGGAGATGTGGGTATCCTTGATGAATATGGATACACCTCTGCCCTTTGACTGCGATCCGGTAAATGAGGCCGGAAGGTATGATATGAATTGTAACCTGGTAGTGCTGGGGTGCTCTCTGGAGCCTTGAACCAGGTTTTCGTCACTGCACAAACATCGATTTTCTCCATACTGAGGAGTGCCTTGAGTGTGTGCATTTTGAGGTTGAGACGTCTGGCATTGAGTAGCATTACCCTTAGTTTTTGGTTACCTGTGCTGGTTACGGTGGTTGGTTTGTCCTTTGAGCCTTGCCTAAAAAAGGCACTATGGGGACGGCAAGAGCCTTGGCCAGTATTTGAAAGCCTAGGGGTGACAGGTGCAAACCTTCTCTGGTGAAACAGCGAGGCTTTTCTATCATGTCATCCCAGGCAGACAGACACTGGATCTCCTTAGAATGACACCAGAAGCTTAGCCAATTGTTGAAATTTATCATTTTGTCTTTGTATTGTGGTATCATTCTAGGTGAAGGTAGTATGCTACTCAAGGTCAGGGTCATACCAGCTTGGGCTACATGATCAGAGAGCTCCTCATTGTCTCTTTTCTTATAGTCCAGGGATGTAAGTCTCAGATCATTCACACCAACATGTACAATGACAGCGTCATACTTGTACTTGTTCTGGAGTGACCTAAGTGCCTGTATTATGTGGCGATTCCTAGCACCCGACAGGCAGCTGACAGTAACCTTCTCCTTGTTCAGCCTGGTGAGTGGAACATCTGTGTGCCTTACTATAGAGTCTCCTATTACTAGCGTGTTGGGTATGGTGTTTTGCCTTAGGGGCTGTCATGAGGCACACTGCTGAGGTGAATTATGTGTTTTCTGGCTTGTGTTTGGAGGTGCAGGTTGCTTGCTTGTCTGCTTTGGAGGGCACTGTTTCTTTTTCAGATTTGTACCTAATGCCTCCGAATATGTTTTTGTGTATTTATGTGTATGTTTTGCCGGTGCTTGTTTTGTAGATCCATGTGTGACTGGTGGTGTGATGCTAGTGTCTCCTCTCCTCTTGACTGTCTGTTAAAATCATGGTTTGAGAGCCCTTAGCCTCCAGTCTGGCTGTGTATTTGCATCTCTTACAAGTGTTTGTGTCTAGAGGTAAGAGGAGAGGGTTGTCTGTATACATGAGGCAGTTGTGACATTGCCTCAGGATGCCCAATTCCACCAGCTGAACTGGAAAGTAAACTTAAGTTGAACTCTGGACATGCTTAGAAAAGTAAATTTCACTTGTCTTGCAGACAATTGAGGGTCGTATGCTGTATTATAATAGTACTGTCTAGGAGATATGGAAAATAATAGTGCTGTTTAGGAGATTTGGACAAGTGCTGATTTGGGTTATGCAAGTGCTGCAATAAGAGCAGTTGATCTGAAGCACTTGAGTTGAGGCTTGCCTAGTTCTAAGGGAAAATTTGTAGTGCAGACTTTGTGGAGCCAGGAATAGTATAACCCAGCTAACCAGCACTGCCTGACGCTGCTCTGTGTGCAAGACCGCGCAAAGAGAGAGTTGCAGGGTTTTAAGAGAGAGATCAAGGAGTTTGGAATTGACCCAAAATGGCCAATAAAACTACAGTTTCTAGGCTGTAACCGCTCCTACAGGGGCAGGCAGGCTGCTCAGTGTTAACCACTGCCACTGGTGAACACAGAGACTTCCCTTTAGCCCGAGTAAGGACTGGCCTCCAAGAAACTTACAAACAGTTCAGAACAGCAACTCTGTAACTGAACTTTTTTTAAATTATAGAAAGTGGGAAAATAGCAAGATTTTTTTGTTTTTTTGTTTTTGTTTAAGGATAGCAGAGATGCACAAGTAGCAAACTAGTCAGAACAGTGCAATAAATGACCCCAACACGTCTGTGCTAGACCAGAGGCAGGTAAATTGCAATTTTAAGAAAAAACAATTTTAAATTAAGTGCAACACAAAAATGCAATAAACAGGCTCTAGGTATGTTCTAAATACTGTTTCTAAAACAGATATCAACTTTCGCAAGCAAGAAAATGCCAAAAAGTAGACGGCAATGCAGTTTTTCTAAGATGGATGTCAGCCTTGGATGTTTACATGAGTAACATAAGTATCTTGCTAATACTGGTCACGGACGTCTGCATGTCTTGGGATTTGCTGTTGTTCTGGACTACTGTCATGCATCCATTGTATAGCCTGCATAATGCAAGGGTTCAGCAGATTGGTGTCCTTGTGTAGGAGTAGCGCGTCCTGGTTTACCATTGATGGCACGACCCATACATCTTTGTAGGTGCTTATAGACTGCATTTGTAATTCTGTCTGTATCTTGAGCAGTGTCATCCCTGAGTGTGGGGGCTGTGAACCCTCCCACCTTTGTCATTAATACTGTAAATTTAGCTGTAGGAAAGGTATTCACTGTGTGTTCCTTGGGTGGGGGAGATGGTTGGGAGTGGAAATCATCAGTGAATAGTTCATGGTCAGATCCAAACAGTGACTGGTTTACCTCTGCTGTAATGCACCTGTTGCACATGTCAGTGATTACCACTTCAAGTATGTTTTCACCTCTCGTTAGTCCGTCTACCAACTGATACAGGCCATATGAGGTGATAAGTCCAAGGAAGTGCTGGGCCTGGAAGTGAATACTCGAGTAGGTTACCCATTTGTGTAGCAGACATTGACCAATAACAGAGTGTCTGGTAGGACTGTCATGTTTACCACTGTCGCCACATAGTTGTATTGGTGCTCCTGGGTCATGGAGGGTTATCTGTAGCAGCTCACGGTTTGCATTGCAGTCGTGGCTGATGTTAGCTGCACATAGATGATCACAGAGGTATCATGCTGCCCCACTAACTTGGAGGTGTAGGTATCCCCAATGAATATGGATACACCCGCTCCATGTCTGTGTCAGTCCATGTTCAGTGGCTGAAATGTGTGTTATGGGTTGTAGTCTGGTAGTGCTGGTTTGCTCACAGGAGCCTTATACAGGTCCCAGTCACAGAACAGATGTAGATGCTGTCCATACTGAGGGGTGCTCTGAGTGTGTGCATGTTGTGAGTACTACCCCTGGTGTTGAGTAGCCTAACCCTCATTGATTCCGCTATTGTGCAGTTCATGGAGGTGAGATTCACCTCTGAGACCTGCCTATAAACGGCACCATGGGGGCGCCAATAGCCTTGCCCAGCATTCCAAAGCCTTAGGCTGACACATGCAAGTTGGTATGGCATTGTTGCCGGTGTGTTTCTCATCTGTGCTTGTGTCCAATCTTTCCTGTAGGTAACCTACTGATAAGCAATACAAAGCCTGAAATCTATACAGGTCCACTAGCTTTCAAGATAGGCTTTTGGAGTGATTATGTATCAGTAGTCTGTATGCTATTACTGTACTTAACTGTTGTCTGACTACATGGTGATTTTACACTGTATATTGTGATCAGAAAACTCTGTATAATCACATATGATGTTGGAAATGGTGTGCACTGTAGAGGTTCACAGATAGGTAGTAGGCTATCTGCCCAAGGGCATTTAGAAGCATGGCTATAGTGTGGTGGCTTTACCTGCACCATTGATGAAGTAACTGAGCCTCTGTCAAGCATAGCTAATGAAGTGATTCCAGGCAGAGTTGCTGGAAGCTGTTGAAGACTGGGGTGCTGTAGGGTGATAGGGGCACATAGTGATCTCAAAAGGGCATGTTAACATGACAACCCAACTGTATTCAATTTCCCCAACAGGTCTTGCATCTATAAAACTGGAGTGGCTCCCCCACACCCTGGCTGTATGTGTCTGGGACATATGATCCCAGGGGTATATATACTGTTGCCCAGTCACACATCAAGGTTCCCCTGAAGTGTGTCAGTGAGTGGCTATGCCAAATGTAGTTAGGATGTTACTGTATAGTCTCTCAATTCATGTTTCATGTCGGTATTTCGAGAAGCTCACTGGGTGTGGGGGCTCCGCCTGTTGTGCAGCCAAGCTTACACATAGGATTCATGGACATAGGAAATAGGCAGAAGGAACGTTAATGTCAATAGTGTAATGGCTTCAGCATTTGCATAATATCTGTGCACAGTCCTGGTTCAAATCCCAATAAAGTCAGAGATGATTTACATGTTACATAGTATACCTTAACCAAAGCTTGCATATATAGGTAGTATTCCTCAGAATAATAAACATTTAGAACACACATAAACCCATGTGTGCTGGAGAGTACAGTTAACAGACAATGTAATGTTATGTAAGCACATAGTGAGGTGTTACGTCACTGAAATGTATATATTCTGAGTAGTTAGCAGAAGTGGCCATATATGGGTGCACAGATTGCAGGATGTAAAGTTTGTTTAACTGTGTACAACCGCTGGTATAATGTCACACAAACACCATTAAACCTGCGTACAACTGCTTAAATTAGCCTTATTATGTAGTAAAGCATGTCTAATACTTCACAGGTATTCAACCCTGGACCATGCACACCATAGTCATGGGACCTAACACTAAGCCACCTAATCTGTATACATGGTAAGTGGTCATTAGCCTACACCTTATACTACAGGCATTTTACAGTACAAACCACAAATGAGACAGTCACTTTGTGTACATATGTACAGTACATTGCAATGTACTGTAATGTGTGAATCAACATATACAAGTCTACATATGTATAAGTGTTACAAATTAATACTATATATATATATATATATATATATATATATGTCACTAATGTGTCCACATAGAAATATGTGTATGTATATATATATATATATATATATATATATATATATATATATAAACAACTATGAACACACTTTGTGACACAAAAGCATTCCAAATGGATAGAACTGTACGCAAAACACATGCAGCTCTGGTATTATAACTATTAATATAAACCTAATTCCCCATAGAAGCAATGGTTGCTGTGTATGTGGAGATTGGTGTGGGGGAGGACCACTGGCTAATGGAATATGCATCAAGGAGGGCCTGTGTCGGATGTTCATTATGTGAACTGGAGGGGTACACATGGAGTATGGGCACAATGTAAAAAGGACACAAAACAAGAACCATTCTCATCCATAATACACCCTGTCAGGTCACATTGCAACACTGACTTCAACAAACATATGAACAGGTATCATACATATCTACACCAACTGACTTACACATTTGTTTGCAGTAGTGAGGAACGGCTGTAGTACACTGTACATACTAAACACCATAAAAGTTGCATATATCTCAGATGCCTCAGTGGTAAAGCCAGTGACTGTGGTATTCATGGTCCCGATTGCAAGACCTGCAAGGGCTGTTACGTCATTTTGAGGTCCCGAATAAGGGATGTTGGATGCAGGTCATTAAAGCACTTTTAAGCAGACGTTAGTGGGTTACTGCGCCAGTAAGTGCCGGTAAGCGGATAAGCGCCACGCAGATTTAACCTTTGCTGAACATCACGCAGATCATGGGCAAAGCCGCCCACAACCACTGAAATGTGCGTTAATCACCCTTGCACTACCAGTGCCTGCTCTGAGAGGTAAAATGACCACTGCCAGGATTAGAACACACAACCATGTACTCAATCTTCACAATAACCTACCACTAAGCTACCTGAGATGTACCAACGGCAGTTGTGTATTCTGACAGGTTAAAACACAAAAGGGAGGAATAAGTGGAAATAGGACAAACCGCCATGTACCCAATGAAAGGTGTATGCTATATATATATATATATATATATATATATATATATATATATATATATATATATATATATGGGTCTACTTCTATTCGCTGACAGCCCATTTCACTGAAACCCATTTCGTTGACAGCTCATTTTATTGACAAACATTCTAGGTGGGGGGCTGCACCCCCACACAATGTGGGGGCTGCCCCACACACCCCCAACTATATATAACAACTCCACAGTCACACAACAGTGGGGAGGGGGGCAAAACCCAGGTTTTTGCCTTGAATACTTTTGTCAATGAAATGAGCTGTCATATCAACATATATATATATATAGAGAGAGAGAGATATGTCGATATATAGGGATATACATATATATGTAGATATATAGATAGGTTAACAACATCTACACAACCATGGAGGAGCATATAAATGGGATACCTACCAAATACCGAATGCTTGACATACCAACGCGTGTAATAACGAGGCTTAGAGACCGAAAGGCCACAGTACCGAAACACCAGAAGCGCGAGTTTTAAAATCCTGATGTTAAAGGACATTTAGTTAGTGCTTCTGGTGTTGCAGTTCAGGTAGGTTACTGTGTGTAAGTGTGTTTCTGAGGGCTGTAGTGTGTGTAAGTGTGTGTTCTGAGTGTGGTGTGTGTTCCTGGGGGACTGTAATGTGTGGGTGTGGGTTTGCTTTGTGCGTCTGTTTGTGTGATCTCGAAGGTAGAATATTAAAGTAGGGTGGGGTGTGGGGGGGCAGCCACCCACATGGTGGGGTGTAGGGGGGCTTGCCCACCTGCTCATACGTAGTGTAGGATGGTTTGTTTGGATGTGGTGGGTAGCAGTGTGTCTGTGTGTGCGTGTGTGTGTTTCGTGTTTGTGTTACTTTCGCAAGTTTGACTGTCGCGAGTTTGAGTGTTCGGTAATGTGGGGTTTGGGAGTCTAGGCCAGGTACTGTGGCCATCGGAATTGTGTGCGTTCAGGATTCCATAGGTATCCTGTATACAGTGATTGAAGTGTTCATATATGAGTATAACATGGATCATAGCAATCACACATTCCGCCACGACCAAACTTTATGAACAAAGGATATGCCTATATACTATTACAAATATGTGCTATGGACATGAGCCAAAGATAGTGTTACCACCTGTCCCACTTTGCGAGGGACAGTCCCTCTTTGGGCAGTTGGGTCCTGACCAAAAATATTAAAAATGGCAAATGTCTTGAAATTGTAGGACATATGTAATGTCCCATATGTAATGTAATAGTTGCATAAAATAGTTATTTCTGTATCTAAAATACCTACATGTTACAAGAAACAGGATAAGCAACTAAACTGTTACAAGAATAAGCTTTTATTTAGGCAAAAAAGGAAATTTCTATCCTTTGTACTGACCATGGGTTTGTGTCGGCCTGTAAAATCTGATGTGTGTTCCGAAAATGTCCCACTATGGCCATTTGAAAAGGTGGCAACCCTAGCCAAAGAGGGTCAGTCACCAACACAACTCCAATGACTGCAAATAACTATGACAGAAATACACAGACAGCTTTCATGTAGCAACACTTTATTACATTCCAATGTATTGCCAAAAGGATTCAAGGACTAACATCACCTGCATGCTAAACAGGAACCAATGAACAGTGCTTTAATGAATCAGTCTGCAATTACCATAGTATTAGTCCACTAAAGAATAGGTGTTCAAATAGGGAAGGAACCATCACACACATATTGAATATGTATAAAAGCAGTTCCTACACACCTGCATCTGCTATGTACACCCGCCAACATTTCCCCCACACCCAAACCAATTACAATACAAACTGTAATAACATCACAAATCATTCATTCACTGTATGACATCTGCAGAAGCCTTAACATACCTTGTCAGAGAAACACTAACATGGCCCTATGTGAAATAGTTGCTGTTATACAATGGAACAGCTGCTGATGGTTTAGGGTTTGTTTGCACTTATCCCATTTCAGAGGGTTGTGTGTACACCAGGACATGTTACCAATTACTGATTAACAGCACAGTATGATACACATGTACACCAAACCAAAGATGTCTGGTGAGCACACAGTAAACCACCTAACATTTCATGCATAGCCATACAGCCTTGTGCTGCTCAAACTTCCTTGCCAGACTGAAACATCTGCAGAAGTATCAGGTACAAACAAACCTTGCATAAGTAGCAATGTTCTGAAATATAGCAGCTGTACTCACATGTAGAACATCTTCCAGCCATTACACACAATCCACAGGAGTCATGAAGCTAATATATTTCTGTATGTCTCCATATAGCTGTTGCAATACATCACAAACAACACATCCAGCCCATCTTCCTCGAAGGTAAGGCAAAGGGACAATGCCCAAGTGGAGTACTCAGTTATACACCACTGTTGCCATGGTATTGGATAATGGAGTAGCTGCACAGCTGATGTGCATGTAATTAACTACTTTGGAACACCAATTGGTAGTCAGGATAACACATGTACCGATATTTAACTATAAAAGGATGGCTTGTCACACATTCAAACCATCTGTATATACCAGCAGAACATTACAAAAAAGATTGAAACACAAACTGAAAAGGATTGAAATAACAGTCAACGACACCTCGGGTTACTAATAAGGTATGTAGAACACTCAGTATTTCTGTGTATGTAGTATCTGTTCTGTAATAATTAAAGTGTACGCAATGCATATAGTGGAAACAGTTATCTTGTAGTGATGTATTGTTGAGCATAGTAACACTTGTAGTATTTATGTGTACTGCTGTAGGCCACAAGGCAAGCACCTCATACACCACAAGGGATTCTATATAAGGGCTTTAAACTCAACAATTCCTCTCCAGCCGCTAACAGTGGCAGGGTTGGTCCAACAAGTACGTGCTATAACAGGAGATAGTATGTGTTGATATATTGTAACCGTAGACATATGTATGGGTGTATTACTGAGAACAACATGTCGAAGGTGGGCTTACTGTGCAATTATGATTTGCATTGTGGGATATTGTGCCAATAACTGTGTAGTGTACAGTATTGTAGGCAGATATGTCTTACATTTTACATAGCATTACTGTTATGTTAGGCAAACATTAGTTATGTCTATTGGCATTTGCAATACACAATAACAGGATACATATGACTTGTAGTCACCCAACAGTTTATCAGCATGATAGCAAAGTAAAATGGAAGAGCTAGTTAACTATCCATGCACATAAGACATATAATAGGTTCATAGGTAGGTACTAGGCTGTCTGCCCAAGGGTATTTATAAGCCTAGCTAGAGTGTGTTGGCTTCCACCACCCCCTTAGGTTAGTTCCCTGTGCCTCTGAACAGCAGAGCCATTAGTTCCCTGTGCCTCTGTCCAACAGAGCCATGGTACATGTCTGTCTTCCATCCACCCGTCAAGGTTTCTCTTGAAGAGTGCTAGTGAGGGACCCTGCCTGATGTACATTGGAATCATGTTCCAAAGCATGGGGAGTCTCCGGGTCAGGAATCTATCCCTCCAGCACGTCCTAGTTATTGTTGTGGTTAGGTTTATATCCCTAGAGCATGTGGCTCTCAGGGGCTTTTATTTAGGTGGTGCATATCCAGCAATACTGGGTTGGACATGGGCTTTGTATGCCAAGCAGAGATCACCTCTGAGTACGCGGTATGCGACCGAGTACAGCTGGAGTTTCTTTAGTTGGGCTGCATAGGTCATCTGTTTGAGGTCAGTAATCCTCTTGGTGTGGTACTGTTGTGGTCTTTCAAGCTGTTGCAGTTGTCTTGTAAGGTACATCCAAAATGGGGTGTTGCATCCTTTAATGGGTTTAATAAGTCATGAGTAGAGAGGCACAATGGCCTCCTTTGTTCTGGATGCGAACCCATTTGAGATTAGGGGTGCCATGTAGAAAGATATTCTAACCACCTTGGCATTATGGTTATCAAAGGAGAGATTGCTCTCTACTTGGGTTCCCAGATCCCTTATTACCTTTTCTGTATGTAGGGGACTAGCACCTATGTGGCAGTCTGTGGGTAATTAGTTTTATCCAAAGGGGATGACTATGCACTTTTTGGCATTCAGCTTGAGGCCATGATATTGACACCAGGTATCCATCTCAGTGCGACCCTTCTGGAGGGTATCTGTATCAGCTGGGGAACCAATTATGGCCCCTAGTTTGCAGTTGTCTGTAAACCTTTTCAGCCAAAGTCCTCCTCTGCTTGCCTGTACCTCAGAGAAGTATATACCGAACATGAAGGGGATGCCACTTGTAACTGGTTTACAGTCGGACCTAGGGTATGCAACTCCCACTGTGTGGGTTCTGTCCGTGAGCCACTTTGCAAACCATCTCATGATGTAGGTGTTAATGTTCAGGTGGATGGGTATGTTGATAATACCAGAATGGGGAATGGTGTTGAAAGCCTTCGAGAGATCAAGGTAGGCTGTGTGGGCCTCCTTACCCTCATTTAATGCCTTGGTAATTATCTCAAAGAAGTCCACCAGATTTAGGAGGCATGGTCTGCCCTTAACAAAGCCAAGCTGGGTGGGGTCAAAGGTTTGGAGGTACCCAATGTCTCTGTGAATGAGATCCATGATGATGTGCTCTATAGCCTTGCAGACCAGGCTAGTCAGGCTTATAGGGCAATAGGCCCCATGGTCTGTTGTGGCACCACCTTTGTGGAGTGGGATAACTGCTGCTGTGCACCATTCAGGGGGCACAAAGCCTGATGTGAGGCTATTATTGAACATGCCGCATAAGTGGGGAACCAGTTCGTTCTGAAGTTTGTGTAAAATGCAGCTTGGTATGTTGTCCGGTCCCATGGATGCTGTGATATTGGCTTTAGAGAGTGCAGCTTTTACCTGCGTCGTTGCGATTACAGGGACTCTGCATTCTTTCTGTATAGATATGGGCCCTTTAGGGGGTGAAAGGGGGGGAAGGTAGCACTGAACCTATCTGCCAGGATGTTGGCAATATCAGTTGGTTCTGTAATGTTCGTGCCTTTATGCTGTAACTCAGAGCAGATCTGGGTGTTGCCATCGAGATTTTTGACATAGCTATAGAATGCTTTGTGGTTGTCCTTGGAATTAGTGGCAGTTTTGTTTTCGTAGCTAGCTTTGGAGGATATTATAAGGGATCTCAGCTTCTTACTGAGGCTGACCAAGGAGCTCCTGCACTCATGGGATTGTACTCTCTTTTGCAACGGTTTCTTCCTTCTGTTGTGCAGTTTGTTTATGGCAGGGGACCACCAGATTGGCTTCCTTTTTTGGAGGATAGTGTCTTGGTTGTTTGGGATAGCATGATCCATGCACTCATGTAAGTACTTATAGAGTGCATTTGTGTAGGATTTAGCAGTTGTAACTGTATTGTCCAGCTGCATGGGTGTCATGAAGTTCACCACTTCTGTCTTAAGAAGCATGAAGTTGGCTTTGTAGAAATATTATACTGTGGTTTCCTTAATGGGGGGTGGGATGTGGATATCAAGGGTGTTTAGCTTATGGTCAGATCGGACCAATGAGGAGTTGACTTCAGGTGTGGAACACCGGTCACTTGTGTTGGTAATGCCTAGGTCTAGGATATTGTTGCCCCTGGTGGTGGTGTGGATAAGTTGAACCAGGGCATTGGAGTTTATGAGTTCCAGAAAGCGTTGAGCTAATGAATTGGTACATGAGTAGTTTTCCCAGTTAATGGTGGGATAGTTGAAGTCGCCCATTAGTAGGGTGTTTGGTTGAACCCTAATAATTTCCAGTACATCAAGAAAAGAGGAGTGGGGATCTTGGGGCATTGTGGGGGATCTGTAGCAAGCTACAATTTGGATTGCAGTTTAGCCCAGAGGTAGTTGCACTTGGATAAGCTCGGATGCATTGTGCTAAGCAACTAGCCTGGAGGGGTGGATATCCTTAATGAATATGGACACACCTCCGCCTTGGGTGTTTCAGTCCAGGTTACATGGCCGAAAAGTGTGGTATGAGTTATAGCCTGGTAGTGCAGGGGTGCTCTCTGGAGCCTTGAATCAGATCTCAGTCACTGCACAGATATCAATGCTCTCCATTACAAGGAGTGCCTCGAGTGAGTGCATTTTGAGATTTAGACTGCCAGCATTGAGTAGCATTACCCTCAGTTTGTGCTTGCCTGTTCCTGTTATGGTGGTGAATATGTTATTTGAACCTTGCCTAAAGAAGGCACTATAGGGGCAGCAAGAGCCTTAGCCAGTATCCAGAATCCCAGGGGTGACAGGTGCAGGCCATCTGTGGCAAAGCATCATGGTCTGTCGACCATGTCATCCCAAGCAGACAGATACTGGATTCCATTAGAATCACACCAGAAGCTTAGCCAGTTGTTGAAGTAAATCATTTTGTCCTTGTACTGTGGTATCATTCTGGGTGATGGCAGAATGCTACTCAGGGCTAGGGTCATACCTGCCTGGGCTACAAGATCGGAGAGCTCTTCCATGTCTCTTCATGTAGTCCAGGGAGGTACATCTCAGGTCATTCACACCAACATGGGCAATGACAGAATCATATTTGTACTTGTTGTGGAGTGACCTGAGTGTGTGGGTTATGTGGTGGCTCTTGGTACCTGACAGGCAGCTGACAGTAACCTTCTCCTTGTTTAGCCTGGTGAGTGGGCACCAACATGGGCAATGACAGAATCATATTTGTACTTGTTGTGGAGTGACCTGAGTGTGTGGGTTATGTGGTGGCTCTTGGTACCTGACAGGCAGCTGACAGTAACCTTCTCCTTGTTTAGCCTGGTGAGTGGGACATCAGTGTGCCTGACTATAGAGTCACCTATGACTAGTGTGCTGAGTACTTTGTTTTGCCTTATTGGCTGTGGTTGAGTGGCACACTGAGTCTGTGGGCTATGCGTCATTGGGGTTTTGTTGGGGGATGGAGGCTGCTTGTGTTTCCCCTTTGGAGGTCTTTGTTGCTTTGACAGATTATTATTGACAACCTCCGCAAATGTTTTTGTGCTACTATGTGTGGATTTTGGTGGTATAGATTTAGTGAGACTATGTGATGAGTGTGGTGTGGTGCAAATGTTTACCTTCTCCACATGACTGTCACGTTCAGTCTTGGTTGGAGAGTGCTTTACCTCCAGTTTGGCTAGATAAGTGCATCTCTCACAGGTTGTAGTGTTGGGTGGTAGGCAGAGAGGGTTGTCTGTGTACATGAGGCAATTTCTACATTGCCTCAAGATGCCCAGATTCATCAGATAGACAGGAGAGAACACTACGAGCTGACCCTTGGACGTTCCTGAATATAAAACTATTTTCCCCTAGATAAGTGAAGAAAGTGAGTACAAGAGCTGTTTTACTCTAAGCAAGTGAGAAAAGTACGTACAAAAACTGTTTACCTCTAGGTAATAAGGAAGACTGAGTGCTATAGTAATTAGTAGCTTACTTAGTGCTTACAAGTTCTGAACAAGTGCTGAGCATGAATAAGCAATCCAGATAGGGTCTTGGATATCATAAACGCACTGCCCACCCAACAGGTACACGATCATATATCCATGTACATTACAGAGCCCCTGTAACCACAATTATGCAGGTACAAGCTGCACTCAGGCTGCATGGGACCTGTCCACATCCCAGGATGTATCATACACATATGGCAAAATAAGTTGCTCTCCACATACACATCATGTACAACATAGCTTCATGTCAAGCTGTATACACACTGAATGGTGCACACCAACAGTTATCACAACCCACAAAAGGGGAGACACCACTGATAACAGGAAGTACTGCACTACTACTACCCTGCCGAGTCTGGTCTGAAAGGCCATGAACCTTGATCAACTTATTTGATGTCAGCAGTACAGATGTAGATGACAGTAAGGTTGATTTCACACTGCATATCATAACCTTGCCAGGTCATAGGACATCATCACCCATACTGTGTTCCACCTACACTCAGTATACTACTCAGTGTACATTCCTATGTCACAGGAGTGTTTTGCGATCTGGACTGCTGGCAGAACCAACACTACAGAAGGTGTCTGAATAATACATGCACATCACACCAGTGCCAGCTACAGTAAGACAGGGTTAATCTATTGTACTCCCCCTCATTGTAGTCTATACCATACAGACTAACAGAAGGCATCTGCCTATCGAAGTATGCAAATGACTATGACCTAGGAGCAATAGCTGACTCAGAGTGTTGTGGACAACATACAGAAGGGGCTTTGTGGGTGAAGTGTGTGTGACATATGGCCATGATCTGACAGCTATATATTGCATTGTCACCCCTATGTTAATAACCCTATACCAATGAGCTACCACCTAGGCAGCGGTCAACATAATGGACACTGTGTGTAAGGGATGCAGCTGAGAAGTTGTCTTTTCTGTGATAGTTACATCAGCACACCTGCCAGGTGGCCATATGTGGCAACCCTAATCATGACAGGGTGCCATCCATGAATATAGAGATCATTGTCCAGCCATACTCAACACTCAAGTGACCCATATCAGATCACATATTTCATTTAAGGGGTATTGGCCATGTTCAGATGGCCTACACCAGCTTTCTTAATCCCCATCTCCACTATGTAGCATGATGCCTACCCTGAATAAAGCCATGTCCAACCCAGTGATGTTGGACATGCTACATGTACACATCCTGATCTCAAACACATACTTCATGGACATCCACCTTCCTAGTACAAGGATCACCACATGCTGGACAGATTCTTGTCCCATACACTTTACATACTCCTGCCATACTATGCATCCCTGTCCAGCAAAGCTGCACATTGCCCCCCTCTCAGACATGCTGTGATGACCGCATGGTAAATGTATCATTAACCCTGTGGATCAGGTACGTGGCACTGCTTCACCTGGCCCCAGAAACCTACCTGTCAGCTACAGCTGGGTAACCTCTCATCCTAGATTCATACATGGCCCAGGGCATATAGCCTACTAGTTGACTTTGACCGTACATGCTATAGTTGATATCCATTCCTGCAAATACCATCGGGCTAGCCAGTGTCCCATGTGTATCACATGTGCAACACAGGTGATACATGGCAGGATGTTGAACTGCTGTACAGTGCCATGTAGATGTATATGGCAAAACACATACATGTAAAACCTTCCATGAGCAAGTTTGCAGGGTCACAGGTCATGTCTTTTAAGGCAGTGTAAGTCTTTATATGTGACATATACACAGCATCAAGGTCGGCTGCATTAATGTGGACACATCCAGGCATGTGCTGATAGGTAAGAACACCAGTACAGGCAAACAGACATGCTCACATTAAGACAGCATCCACATGGAGTATGAGCAATGTAATCAGGTGACACACACACATATATGGTGATAATATCCAATCACCACTGAGTGTCAAATGTGTGTGACACAAACATGTCAGTGGTGTCAGTGTCATGTAGATTTGCAAAGACAACTATTTAGTCGTAATAAATATGATACACATGTATGTTCAGCTGTAGCTCTGTACGTCTCTGTGAGTTACTGTGACCTGTCTCCATCATTATGTCTTCCAGGTATGCCGCTTGCAAGGCTACCACCTTATACCCGCTTGGAGGATGAGGCCCTCATCCCATACCTACATGACAATCATGATGTCCTGTTCAGCCATGTGCCACAGGATGCACAGCAGCGGGATGCCCTGTGGCAGGAACATTGCAGGAGGGTTAATGATGTGGGTGGCCACAAAAGCACATACCAGCAGGTGCGCAGACACTGTACATACCTCATTAGATGGCTGAAACAGTGTGCGAATCCAAACACCAGGGAACAAGGTGCAACAGGTGGTGGGCCACCAACCCAGCCCCCACTCACACATACTGAGGAGCTACTGGCCAACCTGGGGACACCTGCAGAACAACATCCACAAGCATTAGCTGATATCGTGGAGGTGGGAGTCTCTCAACCACTGAGCCTGGAGTTGCCTGGTAAGTGACTACTGCACATATAACAACTATATTCTATATAATTACATGCTTCACTGTACAATATGTAATGTAACATCATATGCAAGGCATGCATACGTACATGCCGCATACTATAGTATGCCACTCTGTGTATGCAGACATATGCATACTCCATAGTATAGTCTATTGTACTGGCGTATGTGTTAACATGCATATTGCACCCTGTAGCTATCATACAGGTGTGGATAATGATCATACTGCTGTGTCACTCCTATTTAGGTACCTCTGGCATTCTGCTGCAACAGCAGCCTGTTGCAGGTGAGACTGTTATTATTTATCAGGCATGTTAATGCACAGATCTATCTGCCATGTGGCCATTTACTACATGTACACATAATGTATGGTCCTGTCACAATATACAGGTCGGACCTGCAATGCATCACAATGGCTACCCATGTGCAATACTTATAAAACTATGTGAAACACTGACATGAAACCTCACAAACTGTCATTGCCAGATGTGTGGACAGTTGTGCATACAATGGTGGAGGTGCTGTTCACTGTAGGGACATGCACTACAGATCATAACTACACATGTGGGGAATACAAACAGTACTACACAGTGAGCTGGAGTATGGCCAGCTCACAGGATTCACCGGTGTGGATCATGTTCCAGCTATGAATGTCACACAATGTGATGTGCTATCTGACATGTCCATGACATCTAGTGGACTGACTGCAACACTGCCTAACTATCCTGAAAAACATATCCCACATACCAAACATACCACCCTTTGTCTGCATAACCCTGTCATCAGTGGAGCATATGACATATATGGGTGTATGTCATATGGGACAACACAGACATGTGAAATAGATGCCCGTCACAGCCATTTGGCCAACACATATACACACATGGACATGGAGGATGGCCAGAGACATGAAGCAACACACACAGTAGACGTGATGTGCTTGTGTGTACACCCTGTCTTACATTGGCTCCACATGGTCCAACTATGGCCTCTGTGTAATGGTTATATTGCAGATGTGGAACACTAGACATCCTACAGGCCTGTGCACATCTTGTGTAGGTGTGACATCACTCCACCACATAAGATGTGTTGAACATCTTGAGTGTGTCACGACATGACAGAAGTCATCTGAACAGTATCCGTATACATACACAGACAACCACATCAGCCGACAGATACAGTTTATTCCCCTTGCTGGTGTCGGACATCACTGTCATCCTTGCTCCTCATGTGTGTATGTGTGTGGTACACAGATGTCATGTGGGACATGGTGTACCGATGAGTTTGCCATGTCTGGCCATAGTTGCCAGGCAGAAGCAATATGGTTGCAGATGTGCAGGGGTGTCATCCATATACCCTTCAGTGACCTGTGTCACACATTCCACATCATGGTTTAGTGTGTGTACACCTCAGTGACATGGGTCACATTCCACAGTATATATGTATTGTATCTGAACACAGTCATGGCTATGAACTGTGTCTGTAACTCACACTGTATAGCAATAGAGACGCCTCATGATTCCCTGCAATGGCCATGCACATCAGTTAAATGTGCAGTATATCTGTAGGGCGGACAGACAATACTGCATTGGGACACCATTACCCCACTGTATATTTGACAGGACACCATTGTGTTAAACATGTATGCATGTCATTGCACATCAGCAGATCACATGTCATACTACATGTGATTGTCAAGGTCATATGCCACACATCAGGCAGGTGTACTGTTAACCTGTGCTGGTCTACATGGTGTAACACAAGGATGTATGCTAACTACTACTATGATTGTGTAATTTGCATGCCTTCTGCTATGACACATGCATGCTGTTGTGTGCAACCCAGGGATGTAATGAGAACTACCACTATTATTGTCTGAGTTGCATGCTGTCTGCCATATCACATACATGTTGCATGCCTTCTGTCATATCACATGCATGTTGGGTGCCATAGCATGTGTCTGTGTGTGCATCTGTGTGTGTCTGTCTGTGTTTGTGTCAGTGTGTGTGTGTGTGTGTGTGTGTGTGTGTGTGTGTGTGTGTCTATTGTATAGATTGTAATGTATAGTTCTTGTCTGCTCCTCACAGGTGATGTAAATGCGCTCCCCTCCTGTGGTCCATCTGATGTTAGTGTCCCCACAGACTCTAGCAGTGATGATGAATGTATGATTGAGGCACAGGCAGGGTTGTCAGTGGCTGAATCTGTGCCATTGGTTGCCATTCCACCTATGTCTCCCTTATCCCGCAAACAGTTGTCATGCCAACCCATACTCCATCACCAGTGGCCATACAGGAAGGACAGTTGGAGTGTGGTAGCTTGGAACAGGAAAGTGTGGAGGCTATGGAAGGTGTGCCTGCACACCATGGTGTCAGCCAACTGACTGGTGATGCCGCACACAGGCATGTGGCCAGTGCTGCTCATAGGAGGACCTCTGGCCAACATGCCCCTGCAAGACAGAGCGCAGCAGCTGGTGTCACCAGACGCATGTTTCAGGCTGTAATGGAGGCACAGGCACGTGCTGAATGGCACAACAGAGAAGATCAGAGGCTTCAGAGGGCTGCTGTCCTTTCTTTAAACAACAACATCCAGGCAATGGTAAATGCTCAACAGCAGATTGCTGAAGCTTTGGATAGACGATTGGGTGACATGGTTGGAGTCCTTAACCATGGCATGACAATCTGTGAGCATGATCAGTCTGTGTTGGAACATCTGGTAGGAGTGAGGCAGCGGGCACATGGATGTTGGCCTGCTACATCACCTGTTTCAGGTCTACATGAGCGAGCTACCTCACATGCTCGCTCCCATAGTGGTGGTAGCAGCAGCAGTGCAGCTGGTGCTGTGCTGTCCACACCAGGACACAGCAGGCCATGTGCACGTGGCCCTGGATGGTCCCAACAGGGACACAGTTCCAGTAGACATGTGTCATCAGGCAGTACCCAATCTGCACCTCTACTTGGTAGTGCCCGTGCAACCCCTGGTAGGCACAGGTCACATGGCCAGACACCATGAACTGTAAAACCTGGCCTGTACAGTCCGCAGCTGTCAATAATACCCCTGTGTAGGCCAGACACATGCCAGAACTGTGTGCATACATACATGCACACACCGGAAACATATGTAGGGCACTGCAACACACACATGCATAACATCCACGCATGCCCGATTAGATCAAAGGCCCTAACCCACACACATGATGTCATCCAATGGTGCAGTCTAGGCCTGTGGCAAACATCATCACCCTGTGCATATGATGATGCCTGTGCCGCATCCCTGTCACCCACACCATCGGTGCAGGGACATGCTCATATGGTCTGATGCACAGGGTGAACAGACTAGGAAGATAAGTGTAGAGTACAATTGTTGTGTACGTTTGACAGGCAGCAGACATAACATGTAGTACAGGTTTGCAATGCATTTTGTACTGTTAATAGTATGTGCCTTGTGTAACAACAGTAACTGCATGTTGGTCTTGATGTTCTGCTTTCCTCCTTCAGGTCTAATTGCATGTGATGGTGGATGTCAGTGTTTGCAGCTAGTGTCTCATATATAAATGTGGACATCTCACAGGTATGTATGAAAATACCAGCATGCACCTTGTAGCACAGGTATGTATGAAAATACCAACATGCACCTTGTAGCACAGGTATGTATGAAAATACCAGCATGCACCTTGTAGCACAGATATGTATGAAAATAGCAGCATGCACCTTGTAGCACAGCTATGTATGAAAATACCAGCATGCACCTTGTAGCACAGGTATGTATGAAAATACCAGCATGCACCTTGTATCTTCCACATTGCGGTTAGAAAGTCCCACATTCCAAGCACGTCTACTGATCCAAGAGCATGATAGCTGTGTATTAAGCTACTGTGGTTACAGACGTGACATCCATACTGGGTGACATCACAGGTACAGTTACATGGACTGGGGAGGTGAGAGAGCGGTCTAGATGATGACAAGCGTAGAGGCCAGTGGGAAGCGTGATGCCTCATTGGAAAGCAGTAATACACATTCCCATGACAGGATGCGAACCCACAACTGCACCCACACACTCAGGTATTCACACACATGTATTCAGAGACACAGTAACACACCCACACACTCATGGATTCACTGACACTGTAACACACACACACACACACACACACACACACACACACACACACACACACACACACGCAGTTGCTAGTGTTGAGGTGAGGACCCCTGCCTATGTGCAAATCATCATTACAGTACTGTGCACTTACATGACATGCCACAGAGATTACACATGTACAGGTAGTCAGTATGGCCTAAGGTCGGGGACATCAACACGGATAGCAGCTTGCATTGCCCAGATTGGAGGAGGATTCTTATCAGTTCACTATGGTAACATACATCCTCACTCCAGGGACCAGACATCCATACATACACACACTCACACACACACACACACACACACACACACACACACACACACACACACACACACACATGCACTGTGGCATTCACTATTGAATACACCTATGTCACGCACATACAGATACCTCACATGTGTGAGATACACACCCCTGCCTATGTCCTGCTTCCTACATTGCAGTCTGTACAAATGTCTACAACAGTGTACAGGAGAGTGAGTAACAATTGAGATGTATTCTCCACCATATGTGACATATATGGACATATACACACAATCACACATGCCAGTACTTTGAATCAACCACCTGCCTATCTCATGATGTGTATGACAGACTTACAGCAGTATTGCACACGTTACAAAGTGTACTGATGCTTCCTTTGGCAATTGTGCTGATATATGCACACAGGAGGTCTTAACTGTTACAGGTGTCACCCTGACCACTGTCTATGTTGTGTGTGTTCCCCTTCTATTAACAAAACCATAGCTTAGCGGTTACACAGGTTATTGTAGGACCACTTGTGACACACCTGTAAGCTGTCCTCAGCAAACATCCATCTAAGTCATGTCCACACATCTGTCCATACCTGAGGTACATCTTTCCATACTTTCAGCATATCACCATATACAGTTGGCAATGTTGAAGCTGCATTGCAACTGCATGATGTACTAAGACACACGTCACCTGCATACATCAGCAATTGCACACGCATGGTATCTGAATGCACACCACTACATGTACATGTGTGTAGGTCCTACATTCCTGTCATTTGGGCATGTTTGTAGGCATTGCAATTAGTGGACATGTGTAATGACATACATGACAAATGGACTGTTGTATGATATGATAGGTGTAATGGGTGACCAGTACAGAGGGAATGTTACCTCTGTCAACATTGATATCACACCGTATATACTGTTAGCATTCAGCAGCCATGGACCTACATTCCATGTGCATGTGTGTAATGGCTGTAGCCACCTGTCTGCACAGAGGACAACAACAGCTATGCTATTTACATATATGTTGTATGTGTGTGGCATGTACATATCCAGGGCAGGTACATGTATATCATATCCAAACATGAGGGTGTTTACTGGTGTACAGCAACAGTCATCTGTTAATGCTGTAAATAACCGAGGGCCCCTGGTATGTGTACAGCTGACCTGGTTACAAACAGTGGTATCATTGCATTGCATAACACATGATGCAACTGTGTCAGTATATGGGTACTCTGCACAGTTGATGTAGAGCTAGGTACAGTTCACTGGTCAAGAGTCACATGGTGTTGTACTATTATATGTCTTACCACATGTATGGATGTGTGTTAGTGGTCCAAGGGCATGGTGGTGTCTGAGGGTTACATCCTAGAATGCAGCTTTTGACATTGTGTCCTGCACCTGAGTCATTTGTGATGCCTTTTGTGGGAGTACTGGTCAGTTCATGTGAGTGGCCTTTATGTATGTGGGGACACCAACACCTGGAGCGGTCCATACCTGTGTTATGGCCCACATGTCTGGTTCTGAGGTATATGGTGGTAGTGCTATTGTGCACTACAGAGCCTTCAGCCAGGTGTTCCTCACTGCACAGATGTCAGTATTCTCCATTGTTGGATCTACAGTGAGCAGCTGTGATTATGAACTCTACACATCTAGCACTGGTTAGCATAAGCATACATTGCAGTTGTCCTCTAGATGTCAGGGTGTTATCCTGTGTTAAGGACAATTGCCTTGGAATGGCACTATATGGGCAAATGCAACCTAGGTATTATCCCCACTCCCTTGAATTATGGATGCATGCGATATGTGACAAAGGCCTGTCTACTTTCAGTCATGTCATCCCAGAATGACAAATACTGGACAACCTCGTAATTAAAGCAGGACATTGGCTCATTGTGTTGGTCAAGCAGTTGTCACTTCTAGCAAGACATCTCTGCGAGTGATAGTATTGTGCTTGGTATAGAATGGTACATCTAAGGTGAAGGACAGCAGCAGACGTTGTGTATAAGACAGGTGTCAGATATATGTAGTGCAGCGTTCCTGCTAACAATGACAACTACTAACACCGGCGTCCATTACAATGTGTTCTTTACATCTAACTGTAATAGCATGGCCACTGTGGCCTTCCGTGTTTAGAATTAGAGTGCATCCCAAACAGCCATGTGCTACTAAGTGTATGAGCATGACCAGTATAACCTTGTGTAGATGGACACATAGTGCATTCCGAACAGCCCTGTGCTACTAAGTGTGTGAGCATGCCCAGTGACACCTTGTGTCAGTTATGTGCCTCTATGTGTATGGGCATGACCATTGTAACCCTGTATAGTGATAGTAGTCATCCATTCCACAGATGGGCATACTCCAGTTCAGAATGGATTCCTACTTTAAAAACACAGGTTCACAGGTATGTACATCTTAACTGCCAGCATCTCTGTTGATGTCCGCATTCCTAGAAGGTCATAATGACAGCCTTGAAATGTGTAGTCTCTGTGGCTCGACTGGTAACTATGTTGTATTGTAATAGTGATCTGTAGATAAGCAGGTATTCTGTTCCCACCACTGGCGTGCACGTGTGTGTGTGTGTGTGTGTGTGTGTGTGTGTGTGTGTGTGTGTGTGTGTGTGTGTGTGTGTGTGTGTGTGTGTGTGTGTGTGTGTGTGTGTGTCTCTGTCTGCCTGAGGACAGAATAATGCTTTTAGACTGCTCACACTCCATACAATTCCTATACCCATCTTTGGCAAGGCTGATGATGTCACCTACCTAGAAATACACCTCTGGGAGTGCTGTGACTCAGTAATCTCGGTAGAGTGTTCTGTAACTGCATAATGCTTTAGTGTGATAAAGTAGTTAGGTCGGTGTTCTAATCCCAGACTTGCCAACTCTGTGTGTGTGTGTGTGTGTGTGTGTGTGTGTGTGTGTGTGTGTGTGTGTGTGTGTGTGTGTGTGTGTCCGTCTGCCTGAGGACTGAATACTGCTTTTAGACTGCTCACACTCCATACAATTCCTATACCCACCTTTGGCAAGGCTGATGATGTCACCCACCTAGAAATACACCTCTGGCAGTACTGTGACCCAGTTATCTCAGTAGCATGTTCTGTAACTGCATAATGATGTAATGTGATAAAGTAGTTAGGTCGGTGTTCTAATCCCAGACTTGCCAAGTGTGTGTGTGTGTGTGTGTGTGTGTGTGTGTGTGTGTGTTTGTCTCCATCTGCCTGAGGACTGAATAATGCTTTTAGACTACTCGCATTCCATACAATTCCTATACCCACCTTTGGCAAGACTGATGATGTCACCCACCTAGAAATACACCTCTGGGAGTGCTGTGACCCAGTAATCTTGGTAGCGCATTCTGTAACTGCGTAATGCTGTAGTGTTATAAAGTAGTTAGGCGAGTGTTCTAATCCCAGACTTGCCAACTGTGTGTGTGTGTGTGTGTGTGTGTGTGTGTGTGTGTGTGTGTGTGTGTGTGTGTGTGTGTGTGTGTGTGTGTGTGTGTGTGTGTGTGTGTGCATGTGTGTGTGTGTGTGTGTGTGTGTGTGTGTGTGTGTGTGTGTGTGTGTATCTGCCTGCGTGAGACAAGTACAGTGCTTTGTAGAGTATGCACTCTCTGCACAAATCACATGACCACATTTGTCAATCCCGCTGTTGTCACCCACCTAGGAATACACCTGTAGGAGTGCTGTAACCCAGTATTTGCCATAGCACGTGCCCTAAATGTGTATTGCTGCAGTGTGATACGGTAGGTAGGGGTTCAAATACAGGACATGGCAAGTGTGTGTGTTTGGCTGTCAGAGCCTGTGTAGAAGTGGCTGTGAGTGTCTAACCACTGGACATGTTAGGGAGTGGATTTTGTAGTTTTCCTATATGGTGTCCATCTTATGACACATTGGCTACCTCACGAGGAGTACAGCTGTCAGTCAGCCACGGGACTGTGTTGGCAAGCCATACCCCTACATCTGGCAAAAGGCCTGGTGAACAAATTATGCAACCCTACTAGTACCCGGTATATGTCCTGCACCCATGTGCCATACACAAACACACTTGCCTAGGATATCCCACTATGTTGCTAGTACCATGCACGTTGATGACAAATAGTAGGCATGGTGTAAATGCAGTGGGCTGCAGAGGACATGGCACCCTGTACAGCGGTACAATAGGCACATATTTGCGGACAATGAGCCTTCACTATGTTCCCCACTGGTTGCCTGCAACATATGCGGTGCCATCAAATGTGATCCACAGAGGTCACAGAGGTCATACAATGCCGTACACATGTTCCCTGTATGGACCAATGCCACTGACACCAGGGAATACCTGTATCATGCTATCAATGCAGGTGCAGGTCGACCTGCTGACTATAAGCAGGTTTCACCACACCAGGCCAGTATTGGCATATCAGGGGATAACAGTCTGTGTAAACAACATGTGCTTGCCAAACCAGGTACACCTGTACATGTCACTGTAAAGTATTGTGGGACATGCACATCCCAGGCAATGTCCATGTGAAGGACTATCAAACACAGACATGGCATGCATTGCAAAGCTATGGCCATACACATCAGTAACCAGGATGTTAGGGCAGATCATGCAGTACCCATCTGTGTCAGACATGGCAGACACTACACCCCTGTACTGCACTGCACACCATTGTCAGGTGATGCGATGCCAAGTATTACCCCTCACCCAGCCTTGTACAGCCATCTTGCACAGCCAACCAGTACACACCCATGAAGCAATGCATACATGCATGTCAGTACTGGCACCTTGTGTCTGCGTGTGGGTTATGATGCTCCCAACCACAGTCACTCCCAGTATAACCCTCAGTGGCGTACCAACAGATGTCAAACACTTTCACATGCCCGTTGTGTATTTGTGGCCCTGGAAAAGAGTGTCAATACGAGTCCATTAGAGAGTGTGGTTGTGGTGACAATGGCATCCATTCACGTGGACAGCCATGTGTGCTACACCTAATGTATGTCTACTATATCTCTGTTGCAGATGTCTCTCACCTACACACATATATGTTCTTACAGCACAGCGACATGTCAGCTTTGTGGCACATGTAGTAACTTCATGCCCATGTAATAGTGATGACTAGTCAGTCAGGTGTATGACCCCTGTACTGTTAGGCGTGTGGAAGACAATGCTTAGGGTTTAGTCTCCAAGCCCTTCTCTGGTGTACTTTGCATGTCCCTCCCACACACTCTCTGGTATATGTGGAGGTGTACACCTGCTCAGCAGCAGCATCTCTTTTGTAAGTGATGAACATGATCAGGTGATGGCCACTGCACCTATTACAGTCCTCTTCTAGCTGATTGCATGTGGAACAGCTGTGATGGTGTTCCCATAACCATTCACATGATAAACACAGTACACTATCTAGGAAAACCATGTTGGTATTTGGCCATGACAGTCGCTGTGAGTGGTAACTGGATGTGGTGTTCGGAAATGGCATCACAGATGATATCTGGATGTACCTCAAACATCATACACAGTGGGAATAGCCTAAAGACAGGAGGGTGATATGCCACACATGACTACAGCATGTAAGTGTAGCTATGCTGCATTGAGACTACTGCCTGTTTAACATGTTGTGTGTCATAATGGCTATTCTGCATGTTTTAATACAGACATGACAGTACTCTGTTAGTGAGGGACCCCTATCTGTAGGGCCATCTGTGAACTGGTCAGTGTGTGGAACCATTTGGTTTCTGTGTTACACACTGATCACACATCTGTGCACAGCAGGAGCATAGTGTGAGGACTGCAGACAGTACATGATGATAGGGATGTGTTACTGCCATCGCATCCCTGACTGGACATATGTCACATGAAAAAGTGGTATGACAGACACTGTCCCAATGACAAGCCAATAATGGGCAACTGTTCATAGCTGCGGTCACACATCTACTACACATTGTACAGATGTCATGCAATATATATGCATGTGTTGTGCTCCCTCTGCAAATGTATACCATCTGTTGTGTTGGGTTGATGGTGATATCTATGCATACTGTTGTAGGTAGTCCTGAATGCTGTTGTCTATCACTAAGCCAGATGTGGGTTTAAACTGCAACACCATAGGCTATATGGGTTGGGAGGTCCCGGCAGAACCTCCTGTCCCAATTCAGCTGACCATGGCACCGGGCACCAGCACATTTAGGGCCCAGCCTTGGACCTCAACCTCATTGGCTCTGTACCACATTCTGGTGGTACCACCACTGAAGATGGGGCATGTACCCCCTGGGAGCAGGACCAGACAGGAACATGTCTGCTGTCATGCAGTCCCAGATGTGTTGCGTTGGGGGCTCACTAAGGGGTTCTGAAGCCAGATACGCAAGCTCAAGGGTGGAGTGTCACATTTACAGGGTGATGCTGCCTCTCCTGGACAGCCCGCAGCACTGCCTCCTTTGCAGCTGTTTAGGTGCAGTGGCGGCTGCCCGTGGCTGGGGACCTACATCCCACTGTTCCCATGGGCTTGTGAATGCCGAACACCAATCCCCATCTGAGGTGTATCCCCACACGTGTCATATACCGACCCTGTATGCTGTCTTGTCTGTGATCCTACCCTACCTATCCTCCACGACCATACCTACTTTCCTTGCCCCACATCCGACCCTCACCCTACAGAAACATAAGTCTAATCGGCTCCTAGGACAACATCTGCCCTATACATAGTTGTCCATTTAACACACGTTACAAGAAAATAAGGTCAGGACAGTGATAAAGCTGAAACTGTAGCCAGGTGCACGAACCCAATAAATAAAACTCCAGACAAACGCCATATACTTTTACAAAACAACAAAGCTTTCAGATTATAAATCCTTCATAAGTGTCAGAATACCTATACTGAATTTTAAAACCTTAAATAGTCAATTAAACAGTCACATATAACAGCCAGCCTATAAACACAAAAATATACAATAATCATTTAATTACTTTAAAATTGTTTCTATGTATAAAAGTATATATTAAATATACATAATAAAATTCATAAAACCATTCATTATCTTATTTCTTTCTGCTTTTTAACTAATATTGGTTAAATAGTCAGTGCATTATTTAGTCCTGGTTTCATATCAGCTCTCAATCTAATTATCCAAGTATATTCTCTATTCTCTAGAACATTGTTTAGGTCCCCAGCCCTAATCCACTTATGTACTATGTCTATTACTCTAAATTTAAAGCTATGGGCACTTCCATTTTCCATTACATGCTTACTTAAGGCATTATTTTCCATTCTCCTACAATACCACATATATATATATATCTATCTATATATATCTATCTATATATATATATATCTATCTATATATATATATATATATATATATATATATATATATATATATATATATACATGGGAGCACTTGACAATGTCGACAGCTGAGAACGCCGACAAGGAGATCGCCGACACCAGAAGATCGAAGATTGAGAAGACCGATGGATGAAAACCCCGACGCTGAGAAGACCGATGGATGAAAACCCCGTCGCTGAGAAGACTGACGGATGAAAACCCCGACGCTGAGAAGACCGACGGATGAAAACCCCGACGCTGAGAAGATTAACATGGGAAAAGGCTGTGTAAGTATGTGGTAGTGACGGACGTTAGGGTGCGAGTAAGGTAAGTGTGCGATATTGACGGTGTCTAGGGATACGGGTGGGTTAAGTGAGTTAGGGTTAGGGCACGGGTTAGGTAAGTGTGCAATAGTGATAGTCTTTGGGTTAGGGGTGGGTTAAGTGAGTTAGGGTTAGGGCGCTGGTTAGGTAAGTGTGCGATAGTGATAGTCTTTGGGTTAGGGGTGGTTTAAGTAAGTTAGGGTTAGGGCGCAGGTTAGGTAAGTGTGCGATAGTGAAGGACCTTATGGTTAGGGTTTGGGTTAAGGGTGTAGATAGTTGTGTATGTGAGGTTTAGTGTGTGTTTGTAAGGATTTTGGTGTGCTTGTGTTGTGTGTGTGCTTTTTGGACGGGGGATTTGTTTTGTTTATTGTCGGTATTGTATCGGTATTATGGTGTGTCGGGCATGTGAGGTTTCGTGTTTGTGAACGTTCGGTTATGTGGTGTTTCTGATTTCGTTGTCGGTGTTGTGGTTTGTCGGTGTTGTCAGGTAGATCCATATAAATATACATGTATGCATACATATGCAGATATATCTGTATATATTAATGTAAAAAAAAATATATATATATATATATATATATATATATATATATATATATATATATATATATATATATATGTTACAGTAAACATACACATGTATATAGCTAGGATATGATGCAGCAGTTACAAATAATGCATGTTCACAGGCCAGGCATATGTTGGTGGGAGGTCCAATAAACAAACATCTAATACATAGCATCACCCCCCACCCCCAGCTAGGCCAGTGAGACATACAGACACACAATAAAGGTAAATACACCACTGCTTCCCAGACCACCGGCAGGATACTACCAGTGGGAGAGATCTGCAAGGTCTACACTTGAAACATAGACACTGATGTCCCTTGTGAGAACCAAAAATTAATGATCGGAGCCAGTCCCGGTAATGATTTCTCCAACCAGGCTGTAGATGTACATGGACCAGTAGGTTGTGCAAGCCTGATAACACATGGGTTGACACAACATACGACATGTGTCCCAACATGGGGAGAGTGGGCAGTGTGTAGTGGTGTGTTTATACCCTACCTGCTCCCACAGTAAGGATGAGTGCTGTAGAGGAGTGGCAGGTAGGGGAACTATGGGTATGCGATTATGGGCCTAGGCATGCAGGTGTTGGCTGGCAGAGCCGTATTAGGACCACCCCGTGGATGTAAGTAATATTCCAATGTGGTCATAGCAGACGCCCATACCTCCCAACCCCTAAGAGCACATCCACTGGATAGTCCATAAACCATTGGGGGAGCACATAGGGACCATACCATTGAACTGTCCCCGATTACCAGGGATGTCCCTGATTACAACTCAGAATCTAACTCTGTCCCACCTAAACCCTCCTAGAACTAGTGATATTAGGAGGAAAGATGGTGGAATACACGTAATGAATAATGACAACATTTAAGAGTCTAAACAGCATGTACCTCAGACAATGTGTATGAATACATATGCTCTGGGTCTGTCAATGTGTCAGGTTAATAGCATCAAATTTCTAAATGTGTCCCTGATGTTGTTATGCAGTGTCCCTGATTCAGTGTTCATTCCTCCCCATTCATATGAGAGGTCTGATAGTGACAGAAAGTGCATATTCCGCTGACTACCTTAGAAAGATTATAGAATAATAGGTTAGGGGTACCACCTATCCACCTTTGTGAGGGACAGCCCCCTTTAGGCAGTTGTGTCCTGCAAAATAATTGAAAATATGGCAAATGTCCTGAGATTTTAGGACAAAGATTTTCCTATATTGTCTGTAGTAGTTGCATAAAACAATTATTTTGTATCTGAAACACCTAAATGTTATAAGAAACAGAATAAGCAACTATAATGCTACAAGAATAAGCTTTTATTTAGGCAAAACAGTGAAGTTATTTCCTTTGTACTGGCTGTAGGTATGTTTTGCCCCGCAAAAGCTGACGTTTCTACATAAAAGTCCCACATTGGGCAATTGAAAAGGTGGCAACCCTATAATAGGTATGCGGTAGTTAGAATATATAGTTGGGGGGGTGTGGGGGGCAAAGCCCCTCACTTAATTTCATATTATATTGTTTAGTTTTGCTTTAATATTGCTTAGTAAAACAAAAGTAAGTGGGGGGTTTTGCCCCCCACACCCCCCATTGTGGGAGATTGTGCCCCCCCACACCCCCCAACTATATATTCTAACTCCAGGGTTGCACTACAGTGGGGAAGGGGGCATATCCCATTTACTTGCCAATAATACTTGTCAGTCAAATGAAGTGTTGGTCAAATGAAATTTCGGTCAAATGAAATTTCGGTCATTTGGTGTCGGGCAAATGGTGTCGGGCAATCGGAAGTTAGGGCAAATGAAGTAGACCCATATATATATGTATATATATATATATATATATATATATATATATATATATATATATATAGGTGTATATATATTACATCTGTACATATGTATATACATTTCCTATGCTGGGCGCTGCTTACACCCGCGCAAGCACATTCGCATACGCTTACTGTGTGTTACATATGTTTACTGCAGCTTATTTGTGCTTATTTATGCCTTACAGTACCACTTTGATTGAAGGGATCTGGTTAATAGTCCCATGCGATACTCACGTTCACTTTTAATGTTATAATGTCAGTTTTACAGCAAAACAACATTCATTCCACAAGGAAAATGATATGTGCTATAGTCGAACTTGAACCACAAAGGCCTGTTTGTTAGGTGGATGCTCTAACCACTACACTATTGCTGCTCTGCTTCATTTATATTTATACCCATGATTCATAGGTACCCAGACACATGCCTCAACACTTCACTAACACAGCAGGCATCCATTTTCCTGTTGGAAAAAACGCACTACTGCACATGCGCTATTCCCTACTGCTCTGGACCCATGCTGCATGTTGACTCACTCAAAGTATATTCAGACCTCCCAAGCCTATAGTCCTGACACGTACGTTTGTATGATTGTCAGAGTGTTCATATGGTCATTTATGTTTAGGCTTGTCTGATTGGGGACCAGGACTGCCCTGTACCCATTTGAAAGTCAGATTTCGCATGTGGACTAGGTTACTCCCACTGTTAGCATCCTACCTGTGGTTGGAGATGCAGGGATTTTGACCACCTCTGGCCAGCTTGCTATGTCAGCACTAGATAATACGGGTGTTCCGCTGCTGTTTTCCTTCACATTTGTTATGAATGCTTTCTTGTGCCCATGTTCGTTCTGTAGATATATATATATATATATATATATATATATATATATATATATATATATATATATATATATATATATATATGTGTGTGTGTGTGTGTGTGTACGTACACATACATATACATCTATATGATTTAATTACTTTGATCATACTGTTGAATGACTGTGCTGTCTGCTATGTTTGTGATAACATCAGAGTTAGGTATAACTGCCGTGGCTTAGTGGTTAATCACATTGATTGTGATGTGTAGGGTCCTGGCGTCAGGCCTGGCCGACACAGTTTATTGTGTTGCTGGGCAGAACAAGGGCCATTGGACAAAGGGTGAGTGCAACACTTTTCAGCTGCGGTTTTCCGTTTAAATGCCGTTTCATGTCACACAAACACCTTCTGCATTCTTACTGTGATACATCATCCCAGTTCACATTTCAATGGTATTATATCATTATACAGCATAAAATTAGCAAGATATGCTCGTATATGGATTACGCATCATAAATGGTGTGTGCTGCAGTTGAACTGGCAACGTCTGCTCGATAGGTGGATGCTCTAACCACTACACTATTGCGGTGCTGCTTCATTTGCATGTATACCCATGGTTCATAGTTACCAGAACAAACACAGCACAGCATCACTAACACGGCAGTCATCCATTCTCTGGTCGGAAATAAAGCACACCACTACACATGCCCCACTCCCTACTGCTCTAGACATGTTCCGTATGTTGGCTCACTCCAAGTATATTCAGAGGTCCCAAGCTTATAGTCCTGGGACATATGTTCATATAATGGGCAGGGTGTTCAATTAGTCTTCTGATTTTTGGCTTGTCCTACTGGTGACTGTGACTGTGACTGTGACTGCCCTGTACCTGTTTGACAGTCAGACTTAGCACATGGACATAGTTAGCTCCACTGTTAGCATTCTACCTGTGGTTGGAGATGCTTGAGGTCTGCTCACCTCTGGGCAGCTTGATATGACAGCACTAAATATTACACGGGGTTCTGCTGCTGTTTCCCTTCACATTCGTTATGACTGCTTTATTGTGACCATGTTCATTCTTCATGTGTATATATATATATATATATATATATATATATATATATATATATATATATATATATATATATATATATATATATATATATATATATATCTGTCTGTACATACACATGCATATACACCTACATGCTTATTTACATTTCCCATAATGTTGAATGACTGCCACTTACCATCACGCATACCTGCTTACGTCTGCTTTAAAGCACCTTAATCACCCTATATCTGACTGCCACTATTGTGGCCATCATACTAAATTAGCCCTTGCATGGCTTGGACCCAGGAACAGGAACACCATAGTCACTGGTTTTAATACTAAACCATCCCTGATACATTCTGTATGGATGGTAATTAGGGTATATGACTTTACTACAGCCATTCCACAGTACTGGCAACAAATGTGACAGTCGGGTGGTATACATATGTATAGTACATGTTACTCTTCATGTGTTTCTGAGAGGCATATGTATGCATTTGCAAGTATACATATTTATGAAATGGACACAAACTTGACAACTACTTATATGCATGTATGTGTGATTTGTAGCAATGCGAATATAAGTATGTACATTTATAGATATATGACTACATATCTGGAGTTATATATGGCCATGTATATGAACAACCACATACAGGAGGTACCTGTACCATTTGTATACAGGGGTTGTGTGCATCATTATGACGAGGAACCTGGACGGGGTATACAATTTGTGGACATGTACTATTTGGGAGATGGCTATGGGGAAGCTTCATGGGAACATATGAATGGTATAAATTCCCGATAATGCATATGGGGAAATGTCCATCATGGTCAGGTGTTTAATCCCGGGTCATAGGTTCTGCAGGACCGGCTGGAGGCTGAGCAGGGTTGTGGACAACTACTGCTAATGCAACTTGTGCCCGGTTGTCTACGGGGCTGGACATCATGTCATGCCACCAAGTCTAATCTTTAGAACAGACACTTATTCCATGAGGGATGGCCAAAAATTGTGGACACCAATGACTCCAATTCATTTGGCTTTACGAAAATGAGGGAGGGTTATACATGCAAGGTATACCTAGTTTGCAAGCCTGAGACTGCCTAGGGTGAGACTGCCTACTAGATATGGGTAGGGGGCACTATGTGCAGATATGGCTGTGCCAAGCTAGCAGCCCAAGTATGGGTGGTTTTGATGGATGTTCAGCAAGGGGGAAGGTGTGCTGTGGAGGGGATGATGGGTATTCAATTATGTATCCAGGTGTGTTGGGGTTGGATGGCTCAATTCAGGCCAGAACATTATGTGGGTGTGAGCTGGTAACGTTTCTGTACATGTTTATCGCACATTTTAATGTTCATATGTTTGTGGGATTGAGTTCTGCAATATGTTCTGTCAGGGTGCATTGCGGATGTGAATGTATGTTCTTTGGTTTCCTTTCTGATTCACCCACTGCTCCCTCGTACACCTCCAGTTCACTTATTGTATATCTGACCCAGTCTCCCCTTGGTGAATTATTACATTACCCATCACCCTCCCCCATATTCCACACACACCATCCATCCCTTCTCTGGTTGATGGCCCATGGCACAGACAACAGAACACATTGCATACTCTACACATCTCTGGCACCAATATGGTTGTGAGGACAACCCTGGCATATTTGATCTTCCACATGCTGTACTTTACGCACATAGGTACATGCAAATACTTATCTTTCATGATATGGTAGGAAGACCCGGGTAATACCCATTCATCTTTGGGCTGTCCAGACAGGGATGACTTGGACCGCGAATGGGCAGATATTGAGCGAATGCTCTGACCATTGGTAGGGTTGCCACCTTTTCAAATGGCCAAAGTGGGACATTTTCGGGACACACATCAGATTTTACAGGGCAACACAAACCCATGGTCAGTACAAAGGATAGTACTTTACTTTTATGCCTAAGTGAAAGCTTATTCTTGTAGCAGTTTAGTTGCTTATTCTGTTTCTTGTAACATTTAGGTATTTTAGATACATAAATAACTATTTTATGGAACTATTACATAAAATATGGGACATAATTTTGTCCTACAATCGCAGGACATTTGCCATTTTTAATATTTTTGGTAAGGACACAACTGCTCAGAGAGGGACTGTCCCTCACAAAGTGGGACAGGTGGTAACCCTAACTATTGGGCTAAACTTAGCAAAGGGCAGCGGCATGCAAACATGCTGCTTTTCGCTTCCACTTGGTATAACTATCAACACTACAATGGAATACGGGCACAGGGTTTTAAATGTCATTTGTTCGAGGGACGGGGGCTCAATATTCAGCTAAGTTCCTTTGTGTTTACTTTTTATTTTGGGTGTTCACGAAACTGTCTTGTATGCTTTGCATACATTTCAGTATCCATGGACACTGACAGGAATGATTACTATTAGAGGCGGGCATTTTAGGTTGCACATCTGCAGCCGACATGTTCACTCCTCCGTGCAGCGGTAGACACACCCCCTGCACTCGTGCACATTTCCCATGCACGTGGACGTTGCGGCAGCAAGCCTTCATTAATATGCATATGTTGCTGCTACGCCATTTCTACACTGCATGGTCGGTGCAAGGCTAACGCCCTCCTTGCGCCGAGCTTCATGAATCCCGGAGTGTGTCTTTTCTTCATAGTGAATACTACTTCAGTTGCTTTGTTACAAAGGGTTTTCTTTTTACACACCCATAGTGCTTCTTTACAGTGTGACCATACTGTCTGGTAAAACAGTCCTTGCAGCTGTCTTTCATTAAGAGACTGCATTTAAATAAGTTTGCAGTAGCAGAGGAAAAATAATGCAGTCTCAACTGTTCAAGCAAATAGTTCATTGCATTCATTCCACAGACTTAATTTCATTATCATCAGTGGCATGCTTTTCATAAGTTAGTTTTTATTTTCAAAGATATATTTATGCTAATAGTACTAGTACAAAAATATCTGAACCTTTTCCATATTCAAAATGGAGTCTTCACAGCTAATACTTTTTTGGTACCGACATTTGACATGAGTTTTACTACAGTTCTGATTGGCTCAGTTCTAGACATGGTTTCATGGCATAACAACTGTTTAACTAGTACAACAAGAACTTTCAGCATCTGTAAGGTTAGTTTTGCTCAGTTTCTTAAAGCAATAGATAAACATCTCCTAATTTGTCAGTGGCTAATAGTTTGCCTTTTTACTTTTAGTGTACTATCATTCAGAACCTAACTACCAATGCATTATATGCTTTAAATCACATAAAAGTGATTTTACTCTTATTATGAGAAAAAGTGTTGCTATGAATTGTTTAAACCTTTGCCTCTGAGATAACACTAGCATTACAAGTAATACTTTTTATTTTCTATTTTTTTCATAGTCCTGATTCTCAGTCCCTTCCATGTCTGTGAAGTTTTTCAGTGATTCTGTTGATTCTCTTGTCATTTGTTCTGAAGGGAATTTAGCCCAGTCAGTTCAGTCTTGTCCCTCCTAGTAGGTGGGTCACTCAAAGGCAACCAAATGCATCCCTGGTCCTCCTTCCTGGTTAATTGTTTCATTCATGGAACTGGCCTTAGTATAGCAACAATCCCTTCAGTGGTAGCAGCAATGAACTGTTTTACAATTGTCATCCTAGCAAACAGTCCAACACACAAGTGCACCTAACAGACACAAATAAAAGTCTCAGCACACACCACAGTACTGTCTCTCTCATGTTGGAACAAAGTTCTGCTACAACAGTTCTGCTGTCTTAAGGTGAGGATTAAAAAAAAAAACAGGTGGCCTTCATGTAGGCAGCAAAAAGTGCTGTCTTAGAACTTTGACATAAAAAAGTGTGCCAAAAAATGCCCGCTTGAATCCACTTAGGTGGAGTATTAAAGGAAACCGACATCAGTCTTAGGAAAAACAACATTGTTATTGTAGAGAAACCTAAAGATTCAGGATCCTGTCAAAACACAAGTTGTACAGCTTGGCAAAAGTTCACAATGAGTACGTTCAGTACAATCCTATAGAAGGATAACAAGGAGGCAATCTTTTTCAATAGGTCTGTGTGTGTCTATCCATCTGTCTCTCTGAACCTGTCACTAAGTCTCTCTTATGGTTTTCAGTAACAGATCAATCTCTAGCTTACTCCCGCGTCTTCTTCCCGCACATCATTCATTTTGCTGTTTCTCTCTTCTAGACATGAAATCTCCCCGTGGACTTAACTCAGACCTAACTCGTACAGCGCTATCTCTTTGAACAAACCTGCTCAATTTAATACAGAAAAGTATCTGTCTGCTATTAAGGTAATACTTGTATCTAACATATTGATTCTATCTACACATTCTCTGCACAAAATACAACATTCAAATATTTCCATTCATTCACACATTTTATTTGACAAGATCCACTACACAGTGTGCATTCACCTGGGCATTTTATTTGTTAAGATCCACCATGCTATGCAACAACTGATCTCACACATACATAAACACAAACATTTCTATATATACCAACTGTGTTAACTAGTTTCATTCGAACAATCACCTCCTGAATCTGTAAAAACAAGAATTACACTCAACTATTTCTCTTATGGCAGCCAGTGATAGATCTGAGATAAAGAACAATGTCTGGTGAAAGTGTGTTTCCATTTGTCAGAGCAGATCCTAGCTCTTTAATGTCATTTATCCTGGGGGTCTAAGATGAATAAAGAGTCATGTTTGTGTTGTTTTTCATGTCTCAGCAGTTTGTAGGAAAAAAAGTGTCCATTGGCTCTTCTTTTACCGGTATACTTTATGTTGTCTTTTTCCATCTGATGTGTTCTTTTCATATTATCATTTCTTTCTCTTGTCCAGTTTATGCAGGGTGCATTGTGTCTAAAGTTATGTTCGTATAGCGAGGTGGTTTGTCTAGCTGCAACATTAATGAAAGTTTTATATTGTTCCAACACACTGGTTAGATTCGGTAAACTTTCTGAGACTGGCAGGTTTTACAGTTTTAATAATTTGTTACAAAAATGGTTCTACTAGCTCACTGGCATCCTGCCAAAATAGTCATCTTTCTGGGCGCAGTCTCATGATATGTACACAACACTTTGGATTGGTCGCTATAAAGGGTCGATTACTATTATCCCTCACTGGTCATATCATTCCAAAAGTACAAAATATTATACAAGAGGAATATTGAAATAGATAACAATCTAAACTTTAATGTCCATATCTCACAAACCATCACAAAGGTACATAAGAAACTAGGAACCCTATACAAACACAAACAGTTCCTATCGTACCAGGCTAGAATCTCCTTAGCAAAAACCCACCTCATGTCTACCCTAATGTATGCATCACCAATCCTAATTCATATCAGGAAAACAGACCTAACCTAACTAGGTCATGTTACAATAAAATTGCAAAATTCACTAACAACTCCACTTTTAGAAGTCATCACTGTCTTGCCCTGAAGCAACTACAGTGGTTAGAACTCCCTCAGCTAATTAGCTCTCACCAATTAGTCCTCACCTTCAACATAATAAGGAACCCTCAGAAAACCCAAGCCCTAAACTAAATTCTAAACCAATATTCTGCAAATCACCCTATACGCTCATCCAACAAAACCCTGCTCTGCATAACCAAAGCCAGTAACACTGCAGGGAAAAGTCTGTTCTCCCACACCATTGCTAGGGAATGGAATAACCTCCCTCAAAGTATCTCCTCTGCACCATCCATCTCACTTTTCAAGACATCACTAAAGTCACATCCCTTGCAATCATGGCTCTGTCCCTGTATCACAAACTCTTTTCTACTCTCCTCCTAACTTGCCATACCTCATCTCCTCACTGCTTACTTCAGCTATTCTGTACTACTCAAATACTCCCTATCAGGAACTACTATCCTACAAATGATTTCTCACGCTATGACATATCTCCCAAATAGCATTATTTTCCAGATTCCATTCCTTCATTTTTATGCTTTGTACTACCAATAGGGAATCCAAACTTTTGCTATCTATATACCAAGCTTACTCAAATCAAATGAAGGTACGGAAACTCTCCTTGATTGTATATATGCCACTGTACAGAAATTTTCTGTCATTCATTGATTATGTGTTGTCATATAAAGACATGGAGCTCTGATTGTATATATGCCTCTGTACAGAATTTTTTTTGTCATTTGTTGTATTTGTACTGTTATGTTATGGAGCTTTTCTCCCCGGGCCTCCGCTGTAAATGGACCTTGTTTCAGTCGGACTTTTCTGGTAAACAAATGTAAAATAAAAATAAAACTAAAAATGTGAAAAGTATTAGTTCTTTTAATGGAAATCTTGAGGAATTTTCACTAACAACCAATAAGTGTTCTTTGTTCTATATTGTCTCATGAATAGATCAAACTATGAACCTCTTGGGCATTTAAGCAGTTTGATTTTAATAGTCTTATACAATCCATATTTGTTTCAAACTCTTTCACAATCTACTTTACACTTCATGTCCTTATATCAATATCTATAATCTCATCAACTGTCTTATTTTTTCAATTTTTTTTCCTGCTATGTATCTACAACATAAGTACCTTTAAAGGTCCAAATGTCTGTAGTGTGCTATGATCTCAACAGACAGCCTTACTGAAGTGCATGGTAAAGGCAGCTGTTTCCATGACAGATTCAAATTCATGCACTTTATATCATCCAACATGATTAGTGACACACACCTTACATTTATATGCATAAGAAATACTTATCAAGTTGTTAAGAGCCCTCCGCACCACAATTAATTTTTTTTAATTTCTCTAATTAGGCAGCACAGTGGTACAGTTGGTAGCATTGTTGCCACACAGCAAGAAGATCTCTGGTTTCATTCCTGCCATAGCTCTCAACCTGCTATCTCCAAAAAGAGGAACATCAGCCCTCATTATGTGGAACAAATGGGCAAAATGTGGAACACATACTAACGGCTTACTAACAACTTCAACTAGAAAGGTCATAGAATGGTAAAAATATGCTGGTTTTAGTTATAAAAAAGATTTTTAAATGAATTAATATGACTTAGTTCTATCTACCATGGATATCAGTTGAAAAATTCTTAACACTGAATGTGTGACAGACCCTTTCAATGTGGAACTTCGAGGAACATGAACTTTTTAGGACTCCAAATGGGTCTATTTCAGAACATCAAAGTATTAAAACTTCGAATGTTCTGATATTGAACACTATTCAGCGAACACTAAGAATAGCGAAGATGCAGAACAGCAAATTCTTTCCTCGGGAAAGAATTCGGTTGGCCGTTTCTGTGGCTTCGCTATTCTTAGCGCTGTGGTGGAAAGTTACGGGTTGGGTTCAGGTAAGTGTGCGATTGTTTGTACGTTAGGGTTAGGGGCGGGTTAAGTGAGTTAGGGTTGGGGAGCGGGTTAGGTGAGTGTGTGATAGCGACGGACCTTAGGGTTAGGGTTTGTGTTAAGGTAAATGGGTAGATAGTAGTGTATGTTAAGTTTAGTGTAGCGTTAGATGTAGGAATTTAAGTGTATGTGTGTGGTTGCTGTTTGTTTGATGTGCTTGTGTTGTGTGTATGTGTTTCAGAGCAGCAAATTTTTTCCATGGGAAAAAAATCCGCTGTTCTGAATTTTCGATATTTTCATGTTTAGATGTTTTGGGGCCAATTTGCTGTTTTATTTTCATCTTTTGATAACGTGATATAAATGCCCCCAAATTAGGTATGTTTCTCATAATGAGGTACACTTCAGAGGTATGATTCTTGCATGGGATGTCTTCTATGTAGATTTCCTGCATTTGCATGAGTTTTCACTGGGTCCTCCTGTTTCCTTCCATCCTCTAAATACATGCAGTAGGTTGACTGGTGACTCTAAATTCTCTCTAGATATGTGGGTGTGTCTGTGTAATAGAGAAGAAAGGCCTGTCAATTTATTTCTGTTTCTCTACTTGCCAAGTAAACTTTGTGGATATTAACAGTTCTACACAGGGTCACTATAGGGGCAGGATATGACCCACGAGCATTGATGGGTGGATCCCTCCTTTGACGATGTGAGGTATTGCCAGCTATGCCAGGAGAAGTGGGGCAGTGGATGTGCAACATATGCCAGCATAGCTAGCTGATATTTTGTAGAGTTATATGTCATTTGTATATCAAACTGATTTGTACAGATGCTTGTGTTGAAAATGTGTTTGTAAAGTTGCTTGAATTAAAAACGTATCAACAGTGCTGAACAGAGGAAGAAATATACATGTATTATCGTAACTGTTGAAATGTATATATTGTTACAAAGGACACACACACATAGAGAGCCTTGGTAAGATCTGCTGCAGCTCTTGGAAGTCATAAAACAATTTCAAACCTCCACTCTTCCAGAGTAGCAATTAGTTCATCCCAATGACAATGCAGGAAGCTTCCTAGTACAGACATTTTGTCTCTGGCTGCATTGAAAACTGTAAGATACAATCTTTATGGCCTAAATTAAGTAATTTAGTTTTTTACTATTTTCCAAACTCAGGTTGATTGAGATTAAATGTTCTCTTCCTGTAGCCTCTGTTACAATATATACATTTCAACAGTTACACTAATGCATATATATTTCTTCCTCTGACATTTTTACACAAGCAACTTTACAAATGCATTTTTAAAACAAACATCTGTACAAATCAGTTTGATATACAAATGGCATATAATTCTTTACAAAATTATAGCTAGCTGTACTGGCATATGTTACACATCCACTGCATTACACTATTCCACCTGGAATAGCTGGCAATACCTCAAATCGTCACACCTTAAACCACCAACGGAAAGAATACCCTATCGGTAGAACCCACCCTGGAATACCTTGAAGTGTTTCCTACTACCTCATTTGTGTAGGTGATAACCTGCTGATTTTAAATGTAACTCTAACATATTTTACTGTTTATCATGTTCCTGTTTTTGGGATAGCACACCCGTGGACCCTCCCTGAGGCCTTCCAATCCCTCTTTTCCCCCTTTTACTCTTTACAAACTTGTTTTGAGACTAGGTGTACTTCCTTTATTGGACCACTAGAGGGGAGTAAAGTACACAACCTGTAATCCCAGTATCTTACCAGTATAATGTACTTTAATAGAGTTGCTGTATGAACCTACTTTTAGCTATCCAAGTTTAACTAACCACATAGCTAACCCCATGAAATGAAATTGTAGACTTTAACCTGGCAGTCAATTAGTCAGAAAGACAGAACTGCTAAAAACTTACCTTATCTAAAGTTTGCTGTCTCTGTTTGCTTCTTATTTTTCCTTCTCCCATAAAACTTAATACTAAAGGGACTACACCAGCTTTTTATAGGAATTAGTCTCTCTAAGACATCCTATTTACCTGCTAAGTTTTGTAAAGTACAGTCTCACTTTATAACTGATTGCCTCTCAGCACCTCTTGGTGCTGTCCACTCCATTCGCCCTACGGGCTCACTCCGCTCCCCTACCCTACCCCCAATTCCCACCCACCCCAAATGGTCCTACCCTTATACTTCCCATACCACACCCTCTCTCCTATCCGACCTATCCCACACTCTAATTAATCTACCTTAAGCCACACCCATATTTTACAGCTTTTCCAACACCCTCCCTCTTACAATCCTACATATACTACTCTCATCAGTCTCTCCACCTTTAATATTTTCTCTTCATTTCCCACACCTCCTTAACTTACCTCCCATACAACTTCTGTCATTATACAAGCTTTTCATCTCCTCCTCCCTACCTTATCTTTTTACAACTCTCTACCCATCTAATTTCTTTTCATTACTTCCATAATTTATCTATATACAACTTAAAGAAAACTCCTTTACTTGTAGCCTATTCTCTTCTCAACTACCCGATCTTCACTTCTTATCTGATACTACTATATCCTATCCTTACCTACCAGACTCAGTGGCATCTACTAAGTAATATGTCTACAATAACTAAAACCATCTTATCCTTGGTAATACTCTCAGCCACTCTTATTCCTATCCTGACCACTACCTATCTCTTTACCTCTTTTGAAAATGCAAACTGTTACTTCTTCAACTACTCTCCTAAACAAACATCACTATACAACACTGCCTTTACCCATCCCCTAATAAATATCTCATCTACTTCTAGCTACCTGATACCGAAATATCATCGCCTTACACACTTAAAATTACACCAACCCACAATAAAAAAATTTAAATTTCTACCTGTCCTTACTTCTCACCCTCTTTTAGCACTAAACTCACCCTCCTTACAAGATGGTGACATCCACCCTAACCCAGGCCCTACCAATCTCTCTACTTCACCTATTCTTAGTACCCCTCCCAACACCCTAACTACCAAGTACAGCCCCTCTAACTTCTTACTAATAGGTCATCTTAATATCCGCAGTATTAACAAAAAGTTGCCCATCTCTATGCCCTTCTAGACTTTCACTCCTTTGATATCCTCTGCCTTACAGAAACCTGGTTAAAACCTACAACTAAAGATAATGAAATAATCCCCCTAGGATACAATATGCTAAGACTTGATAGAGTAAAATGCAAAGGAGGTGGAGTAGCTTTACTGTTTAGAAATGAACTACAATCTCCTCTATACCTTATAACCCACCTGCAAATAGTAAAATTGAACTCTTAATCACCAAATTTCAACTCAATCCCACCAAAGCACTATATATAATCTGCATCTATCTACCTCCAGGCAATAATATTTCTACAATAGAAGATACCCTATATTGGTTATCTACAACTTTCCCACAAGAAACTATTATTCTTGGAGATGTTAATACTGACTGGAATACTATAAATACAGACAATCCTTCCTCTCATATCAACCTGCATGGCTTTAATCAAACTATCTCCACCACCACTAGCATCAACAAACCTAATAATAAAGAAACTATACTAGATTGGATACTGATCAATAAACAAGCACAAACTTATAAAGTAGGAACTTTGCCTGATGATGTAAGTGACCACATGCTCACTTACATCATTAGACAAAGGGATGACATTAACAATGCTCCCAACTATAGGACCTATCGATCCAAGAAAAATTTCCAGCCTGTACTATTTCAAATGGAACTTAGTGCCAGTGACTGGAACCCTCTAAAAACCCTACCTGTTGAAGAAGCTGCTATATATTTCAATAATTAATTATTAACTATCCTTGACAGTCATGCACCAAAATGATCCATTAGAACAAAATCCAAACCTGCCTCTTGGCTCTCAAAAGATGCCAGACAAAAAATTTTACTTAGAAATAAGTCCTGGGCTAAGTGGAGAGCAACCAGAAATATTCCAGATCAACAAACCTTTAGACAGCTGAGAAATGCTACAAAAAAGCTATTCTCTCAGATAAAAAACTACTATAGCAAGCTGCAGCAAAATCACCACAAAAATCCACAAAAATTCTGGGCAAGTGTGAACAACCTCCTTCACCCAGGCCACTCTAGCACTCATTCACCTCTAGGGTCTGAAAATAATACCTCTCATCAAACTGCCAATGCCTTTAACACTTTCTTCACAAACACCATACAAACTCTAGCCAACCAATTATCTGCAGACAACTCTGATCCCCCTAACCCCTTACCTAATACTCAGCCAACATTCCAACTACAACCCATCCCCACCTCCTACATCCATAAACTTATCCACAAACTCAAGCCTTGCACCCCCTCAGCCGATAACTTACCATCTGAATACCTTCAGCAAGCTGCCAAAGTTATTGCCTATCCTATATCCATCCTGATAACCCATACCATAACTGAAGGAACCATTCCCAATCTCTGAAAAATCTCTCATATTATTCCCTTACACAAAGGAGGTAATGCTATTGACTATTCAAACTACAGGCCTATAGCCCTCCTCTCCCCAATAGCTAAGATTATGGAAAAATGCATTCACCAACAGCTAATGAACCACTTACTAAAACATAACATACTAGCAAACTGTCGGCAAGGTTTTAGGCCTTATCATAGTACCACCTCAGCTCTCCTATCCTTTACAAACACCATTAATAATAACCGTAATAATAGCAGTCTCTCATCAGTACTCTTTCTCGACCTATCTAAAGCCTTTGATATGGTTAACCATCAATTACTCATAAACACTCTGTCATCCATCCCTCTAGACACCAAAGCAATTCTCTGGTTTAAGTCCTACCTTAGTAATAGACAGCAAGCAGTTTTTTGGGACAATCAACTATCTTCACACCTTCCTATTTCCCTGGGAGTCCCTCAAGGTTCCATTCTTGGTCCTCTCCTTTTCTCATTATTCATCAATGACCTTCAAATAGCCATTCCTCAAACAACCTGTATACAATATGCTGATGATTCCACTATTATATGCTCTGCCAACTCTATTTCTGAACTGCAGTTTCTAACCCAGACAGCGTTTAACACCGTAGAGACATGGTTCTCTAAATGGTGCCTTCGTCTGAACACTAAAAAGACCAAGTTACTACTGTTTACAACAAACAGCAAGCCCCCCCCCATAGATTTCTCTATTCAATCTAGCAATGGTACCCTTATATCCCCAGACACTTCCACCAAACTATTAGGTATTACAATTGATAATAACCTCACCTTTGACATTCACATTAATAACACTATTAAATCTGTTAATAAAAAACTGGGCTCCCTATATAGGATAAAACCTTTCCTGACTCTAACTGCCAAAATGACTATTGTACACTCCCATTTAATTTCAACTCTATTGTATGCAGCCCCCATTTACACAAATCTAAAAAAAAGTTATCTTACCAAACTATCCAACTCCTATAATAGTATTGCTAGATTTCAACTGGAAACCCATATAGAACTCATCATTGTCTTAACCTTCATCAACTAGACTGGCTAGAACTAAAAAACCTTCTGTTACTTTCCCAACTTACCATCACTCATAAAATCTTCTATCAACCTAACAATACTCCAGTACTAAACAACCTTATATTACCCTACAGGAACCTTGATTCCTTACGCTCCTCCAATAAACTTCTAGCTAGGACCACCAAGTCTAACAACTTAGCTGCTGACTCACTTTTCTCAAATACTGTTGGAAAACATTGGAACCTCTTGCCCTCTGACCTTACTGCACTTCCATCCCTTTCTCTCTTTAAGCAAAATCTTAAGAAATATTTTAAAAATCACTGGCTATGCCCTTGCTATTTCCCAGACTGAATCTCTAGATATCTCTTGTCATTTCTTGCCATTCTACTCTTCTCTTCTCTTTCCTGTCTATCCCTCTACTTTAGAGGCAACTCAAATAATCTCTACTACTTGACAACAATTATTATCCTTTCTACTTAGCTAAGAATGTACCCTGTTGGTAGTATTTCTTGCCTTTTGCTTTATACCTCCTCCTTTTCTTCCCTAACTATTTTTCTGACAATATGTTTAGTAAAGTAACCATAGGAAAGTTACTGTCTGTGTAACTATTTTTATCTAGGTTTTAAAGATACCTCTAATAATGTCTATGGACTGCCCTAGACTTACATGCTGTAAAATGAGCTGTTGATGTATGTTGTATCTATTAGACTAATGTGTATTCAATTCTAAACCTTTTTTGCTGTGGTGGTGGTTGTTGAAATTGGAGCTTTTCTCCCTGGGCCTCCACTGAAAATGGAAATATGCCCAGCTGGACCAGCCCGGTTAACAAATGTTAAATAAATAAATAAATAAAATTAATAAATCATTTCTCAAATGCTGGGACCAGCCCTGGTGAACCCCAAACTAGACTGAAAACATCATTATTATTATTATTATTATTAATTATTATCATAATTTTAAATATTTTGCATGTGCGATCAAGCTACTTGTAGATGTGTAAAAATAAGTTAATATGTAGAAATGACTGCAAATAAATGATAAAATAATAACAATATACTAAGCTAAAGTTATTTCAAGAACATGTCTGAGGAGTATCAACTCCAGTACTATGCACCTTATGTATTTGTGTTTGGGGATAACCAGGAGGATCTACTCCAGTACTATGCACCTTATGTATTTGTATTTGGGGATAACCAGGAGGATCTACTCCAGTACTATGCACCTTATGGATTTGTGTTTGGGGATAACCAGGAGGATCTACTCCAGTACTATGCACCTTATGTATTTGTATTTGAGGATAACCAGGAGCATCTACTCCAGTACTATGCACCTTATGTCTTTGTGTTTGGGGATAACCAGGAGGATCTATTCCAGTACTATGCACCTTATGTATTTGTATTTGGGGATAACCAGGAGGATCTACTCCAGTACTATGCACCTTATGTCTTTGTGTTTGGGGATAACCAGGAGGATCTACTCCAGTACTATGCACCCTATGTATTTGTGTTTGGGGATAACCAGGAGGATCTACTCCAGTACTATGCACCTTATGTCTTTGTGTTTGGGGATAACCAAGAGGATCTACTCCAGTACTATGCACCTTATGTCTTTGTGTTTGGGGATAACCAGGAAGATCTACTCCAGTACTATGCATCTTATGTCTTTGTGTTTGGGGATAACCAGGAGGATCTACTCCAGTACTATGCACCTTATGTCTTTGTGTTTGGCATAACCAGGAGGATCTACTTCAGTACTATGCACCTTATGTCTTTGTGTTTGGGGATAACCAGGAGGATCTACTCCAGTACTATGCACCCTATGTATTTGTGTTTGGGGATAACCAGGAGGATCTACTCCAGTACTATGCACCTTATGTCTTTGTGTTTGGGGATAACCAGGAGGATCTACTCCAGTACTATGCACCTTATGTCTTTGTGTTTGGGGATAACCAGGAGGATCTACTCCAGTGCTATGCACCTTATGTCTTTGTGTTTGGGGATAACCAGGAGGATCTACTCCAGTACTATGCACCTTACGTCTTTGTGTTTGGGGATAACCAGGAGGATCTACTCAAGTACTATGCACCTTGCGTTTTTGTGTTTGGGGATAACCAGGAGGATCTACTCCAGTACTATGCACCTTACATTTTTGTGTTTGGGGATAACCAGGAGGATCTACTCCAGTACTATGCACCTTATGTATTTGTGTTTGGGGATAACCAGGAGGATCTACTCCAGTACTATGCACCTTATGTATTTGTGTTTGGGGATAACCAGGAGGATCTACTCCAGTACTATGCACCTTATGTCTTTGTGTTTGGCATAACCAGGAGGATCTACTTCAGTACTATGCACCTTATGTCTTTGTGTTTGGCATAACCAGGAGGATCTACTCCAGTACTATGCACCTTATGTCTTTGTGAATGGGGATAACCAGGAGGATCTACTCCAGTACTATGCACCTTACATATTTGTATTTGGGGATAACCAGGAGGATCTACTCCAGTACTATGCACCTTATGTATTTGTGTTTGGGGATAACCAGGAGGATCTACTCCAGTACTATGCACCTTATGTATTTGTGTTTGGGGATAACCAGGAGGATCTACTCCAGTACTATGCACCTTATATATTTGTGTTTGGGGATAACCAGGAGGATCTACTCCAGTACTATGCACCTTATATATTTGTGTTTGGGGATAACCAGGAGGATCTACTCCAGTACTATGCACCTTACGTCTTTGTGTTTGGGGATAACCAGGAGGATCTACTCCAGTACTATGCACCTTGCATTTTTGTGTTTGGGGATAACCAGGAGGATCTACTCCAGTACTATGCACCTTACATTTTTGTGTTTGGGGATAACCAGGAGGATCTACTCCAGTACTATGCACCTTATGTATTTGTGTTTGGGGATAACCAGGAGGATCTACTCCAGTACTATGCACCTTATGTATTTGTGTTTGGGGATAACCAGGAGGATCTACTCCAGTACTATGCACCTTATGTATTTGTATTTGGGGATAACCAGGAGGATCTACTCCAGTACTATGCACCTTATGTCTTTGTGTTTGGGGATAACCAGGAGGATCTACTCCAGTACTATGCACCTTATATATTTGTGTTTGGGGATAACCAGGAGGATCTACTCCAGTAGTATGCACCTTATGTATTTGTGTTTGGGGATAACCAGGAGGATCTACTCCAGTACTATGCACCTTACATCTTTGTGTTTGGGGATAACCAGGAGGATCTACTCCAGTACTATGCACCTTGCGTTTTTGTGTTTGGGGATAACCAGGAGGATCTACTCCAGTACTATGCACCTTACATTTTTGTGTTTGGGGATAACCAGGAGGATCTACTCCAGTACTATGCACCTTATGTATTTGTGTTTGGGGATAACCAGGAGGATCTACTCCAGTACTATGCACCTTATGTATTTGTGTTTGGGGATAACCAGGAGGATCTACTCCAGTACTATGCACCTTATGTATTTGTATTTGGGGATAACCAGGAGGATCTACTCCAGTACTATGCACCTTATGTCTTTGTGTTTGGGGATAACCAGGAGGATCTACTCCAGTACTATGCACCTTATATATTTGTGTTTGGGGATAACCAGGAGGATCTACTCCAGTACTATGCACCTTATGTATTTGTGTTTGGGGATAACCAGGAGGATCTACTCCAGTACTATGCACCTTACATCTTTGTGTTTGGGGATAACCAGGAGGATCTACTCCAGTACTATGCACCTTGCGTTTTTGTGTTTGGGGATAACCAGGAGGATCTACTCCAGTACTATGCACCTTACATTTTTGTGTTTGGGGATAACCAGGAGGATCTACTCCAGTACTATGCACCTTATGTATTTGTGTTTGGGGATAACCAGGAGGATCTACTCCAGTACTATGCACCTTATATATTTGTGTTTGGGGATGTCTAATTGAAGCTCAATGAGTTCTCCGCAGTTTGAGGGAAATTAACAGGTGCAAAATGTACATAATGACAGGATAGTTCATGAAATGATTATCACTGTTGCAATTAATGCATATTAGCTGTTGATAAAACAAGTGACAATGAAATCATTTCAATGTCATGCCAAAGCACCCCTAATGCATGAAAAGTCTCTTTTCATCAAGCAGTGTTAACAGTCACTCCACATTACTATTCAAAGTTGGACCTGACCTTGGCAGAACCAAACAAGGATCCTTTTTCTCTAGGTTCTCTGTTTACATAACAACTTAACTACTTAAGGAAGAAAGGCAAAACCACTGTACTCTAAAAACCCATCTATTGGTTAGACCAAAATATTGCTTTTCTAAACATCAACTGTAAACTATACTGAGTTACCTTATTGACAATGTGACAGCCATGGTGCTAGAACAGGGCACAATCAGTCTTAATATGGAAACAGTGTGACATGCTCAGCCAGCTTAGACTGGGGAGATATGATCAAAAAGTCCAGCTGCTGTAGCCCTGTTGTGGTGTGGCAGACAAACCAGGCCTTTTATGATTCATACATCCTGCTGTTACTCAGGCTGCTTCACTGGTGTCCAAATGGACAGTGTATCTTGCATTTATAATGCATAATACAGGTTACATATATAAACTTATTTGCAAGTTTATTATTTGTGTATTTGCTGTTTTGGCATACAACTGTAGCTCCAGCATACAAACGTGTGAAAGTCTACAGTATAAGAGTGTAAAAACAAACGCAAAATGTTTCCTAGTTATGAAATTGTCAGAGAAAGAAGACAACAAAATACTGCCTAAATAAGTAAGTAAATAAACTAATTCATAATTAAATAAATGAAATAGATACATACATATTTTTTCCTTTTTTTCTATAATTTTGACCCTGAAACTGATCATATTAATTGGCAATGATGTTGGGGTAATGGGAAAAATCAACTATAAATATTTTTTTTCAGAGGATAAATTGGGGTGGCTAAGGTATTCAATTAAAACGAAAATGTTAGTAGCAGTTTTTGTGTGCATGTGTGTGCGCGTGTGCACGTGCACGTGTGCATGTGTGTGTGTGTGTGTGTGTGTGTGTGTGTGTGTGTGTGTGTGTGTGTGTGTGTGTATGTGTGTGTGTGTGTGTGTGTGTGTGTGTGTGTGTGTGTGTGTGTGTGTGTGTGTGTGTGTGTGTGTGTGTACTCTGTGTTCATAGGAGTCTTAATAGGCAGGCAGACTGGGTGACCAAATACAGCTTAGCCATACAACTGAGAGTTTAGTGTGTAGACTTGCACTCTCAGGAGACTAGGGCTGAATAAATTAAGGAAGGGTTTAGAAATTATGTAGTTTGAATTAACTAGGGGATAGCCTGCAATGTTGAATTTATCCATGGAGTTGCCTGTTTTAATTTTGGATATAGCTTCAGCCATCTGATTCATAGTGATTTAGGGAGATGAGTTTATTAGTTGGTTGAGTGGGATGGGAAACTGGAAATGGAGTTATCAGCTAGGGATGTTGGATATGGGTTTGTCTATGGAACCAGAATAGGTAGTTTTGTTTGACTGGAGCATAATGCAGTGTTAGGCATTACTTCTATTTCTCTTATATAGTTAAAACAGTTATTGTGTCTGTCTTTCCAGGAGGTGGCTAGATTCTGTTTGCATCTTGCCTTAGTCTTAACCAAGTTGTTTGCCAGCTTAAGTGCCTTTTTATAGTGTAAGGTGGGAAATATTTTATAAGAAGAAAGCACTTGGCTCCCATTATTATATAGTTTGTTTTAGAGTTCTACCAAAGGGGCTTATTTATTTATTTTATTTTACTTTATTCTCAGTTTATTGCCATCTACATAGTAAACACCATCCCCCTTAGAGACAACTGACTTCTTCATTCTCGCTTCACTAGAGGGGGATGGCAGCCAGTCAAGACAGGTCATCATATAGACAGCCATCAGGTGTTTCATCTGTCATCATACAGATAGCTGTGATGACCCATCACTGCCCCAGTAATCAAGGAGCCCCAATCCTCACCACTGGCACCTGTGGGGGGACATTCACTGGGAGGATAACAGGTACACACAGAGTATTTCCAGATGCATCGAGTGCAATTTCCCTTAAGAGCACAAAGTGACGACAATCAGTCTGGAGCTGGTTTCTCTCTTTTCCTCCAGATCCCCATTAAGACTCCCCACTGGCACAGCTTTTTGTGTTGAGATCTCAGCTGAGTGACCAAGTCAAGACCTCCAGCACCTTCTCTGTCCAACCATTGCTTCGTGTTCCTGCCCAAGTAGCAGACACACACACCCTTTGAGGTTTGATTTACACACACACACACACACACACACACACACACACACATACACACACACACACACACACACACACACACACACACACACACACACACACACACACACACACACACACACACACACACACACACACACACACACCTTGGAAAGGCTGGCACAGGTTTACTAGCTATGTCCCTTTCTGTCCTAACGTAGTTTCTACTGTCACCAGTCACTCCTTGACAGCTACTTTAAGGCTCTTAACAAAGGGTGACCAATTTTACTGTGTAATATTAATATTAATACAAATGGTAGCTTGATCAAGAGTAAGGCTGTTAGGTGTGGCCCACACAGTGTCACAAAACAAATATGCAAGTGCTCTAAAAACTTAAATATCACTACACAGATCAGCCACAATGAAAGGTTTAAATATATTTAATAACAAATAATAAAAGGGGCGGCCACGGTGGTGCAACGGTTAGCATTGTTGCCTCACAGCAAGAGATTCTCTGGTTTGATCCTCAGCTGGGGTGCCTTCTGTGCGGAGTCTGCATGTCCTCCCTATGGTCGCGTGGGTTTCCTCCGGGTGATCTGGTTTCCTCCCACATCCCAAAGACATGCTGTAGGTGGATTGGACACTCTAAATTGGCCCTAGGTGTGAATGCGTGCATGTGTGTGCCTTCTGTGCAAGGTTGGGCGCCGGGCTGGCAATTCGACACTGTAAAATTCCACTGCCAATCATGAGCGGACAGATGATCCGCTGTGGTGACCCCTAACCAGGAAAAAGCCAAAAGAAGAAGAAGAACAACAAATAATAAAAGATCAAGACAATACTAAATATATATTCACAGTGACATCAGAGTTCAAAACTACAGGAAATATTTAAAACAACATTGCAGTACAAGCTCACACAAACAGAGAAATAATAAAATCTAAACTAAGCTTCACTATATTTCTGACTGTATCTAAGAGAGTTAGTATACCCTAATAACTTAGTTAGAGAAAGAGATATGTGGTGAATTGTTCTTGTCAGGTCCAAGACCGAATGCGAAATGCTCTGTCTCACTGACAGACTTCTCAAAATAATATCTAAAATATTATTGCTGGGATAGCCTGAAGAAAGACATAATTTCTGGTCACCTGACTTCTAGTGCCCAGGTAAAATCCCCATTGCAGGCAGCTGGTAGCATTTAGCATCTACCTGTAAAAAAACATAGGCAAGGGCTTTTGCTCAGATCTTTGGCAGGTGCTGGAGGTCAAAAAACAATTGCATTCCTTCATGCTTGCCAAGTAGCAATTAGTTCACCCCAGAGACAATACAGAAAGCTTCCTAGTACAGACCCTGTGTTTCTAGCTGTATTGAAACCTGGCAGCTAGCCTCTTTATGGCCTAGCCTATAAAGTGATTTAATTTCAAATATTTTCTAAACTTTTCTGGACTGAGGTTAACCCTCCAGTTTCCTCTGTTCACATATGCATTTAAACAGTTACAATAGTGCATGTACATTTCTGTTGTCTTCCAGTAGGGCACACTGTGGATACATTTTAAACACAAGCACTTTACAAATACCTTTTCAACACAAACATGTGTACAAAGCAGTTTGATATGCACATGATATACAATTCGAATACACTGGTAACACAAGCATCCTGTATAAATTAGTTTGATATTCACAAATTACATATAATTATTTACAAAATTCCAGCTAGCTGTACTGGCAGTACCTACTTTTGATACAACAGCCATCAGGTGTTCCATCTGTCATCATATAGACAGCCATCAGGTGTTTCATCTGAAAGCCCTAACTCCTATCCCTTGGTTGCTGACATGGCATATACAGATCCTACAATGCCCCTTCCTTCAAATGGGCATACGTGCATACTCCTGCATGTGCCAACCTCAGGAAGCCACACATCTCAGAGGACTACTGAAGCGGTTTTGCAGAAGCCCAGTGCACGCCCATGGTCCTTCCACTACATGCCACTCTCCTCCTTGAGTGGAATCTAGCATTACAGAGGTCTGTGTTCCCTCCCCTTCCCCTGACTGGGGTTAACCATGAGGGTTAACTTTTGAATTTCCAGGTATGCTTATACTGAATGACAATATAATTCCTTATAAAGTGGTTTAGATGAGAGCAAATGTCAGAAGTGTATGTATCCATTATACTGATCAGGTTAGCAGAGTGGAAATGATTCAAACTATCTTAATGCCCTCAAACAAGGCTATTAGTTTGGCTTTGGAGTAATCTTGGGATATGGTAGAGTTACGGGCAGGATGATACTAGTCTTGAGGAAGAAGATCATAGTTTTGTGGTCAGATCTTATCAAGGAAATAATGGTGTTAGTAGGAGTGGAAGGAAGCAACAATATTTGTAGGGATGAAGTCAAGTATGTTGACACCTCTGGTAGGCTCTTGGATGGTTTATTCAAGGAAGCTAGTACAGATACATTTCAGGAAGAACTGGGAGTATTTATTAATAGTTGCATAAGATTACTAATTAACAGATGATTCATTAACTTCACCCAGGATTTGAGTACTAGAATAGAATTCAACTTATGGAGTTACTTATCATGGTCATTAGGAGACACTGAAGTATTTATCTGTTTTTAAGAAAAACCATTCCACAGCAACAACTTTCTTACTGTTTATTATATAATCCTAGTTTCCACACTCGTTTTTGATCTCTTCTATACAAGTCAGAACATGCGCCGCACTCCTTTTTCTGTGTTTGAATCCTTACCTGTGTGCTCCCAACTCCAGGTTCATCCTGTCATATCCTTTACTTTATTTTTTTCTGTGTTTATAATGGTTGTGCAGTGCTGTAAAGCCTGTTCTGGCTAGCCTGCTATGGTCCTACGTTTATTATTTCTTAGTTTACTACTTATTTCACTATCTCCCTGCCACCCACTCCTTTCTTCTCTCTCTCTCTCACACTATACACGAGTAACATATTTCCAGCAATTCTGTTACACAGCCCCATCTAGCCTAACCAGGAAAACTCTAAATATACAGACTACACCAGGACCATCAGTCACTCCATTACTTTTCTTATCTTCAGAAAAGTAACCATCCCAGACCAACTATAAACCCTCCTCATAGCCTATTTCACACATCTCTCTATGTTGCTAATGATCTTATGCAAATTTATGAATACATTAAATCCCAAATTGCCCCCCATCAACATATATATATATATATATATATATATATATATATATATATATATATATATATATATATATGGATCTACCTGACTAGATCGACACTTCACAACACCGACAGCGACTTCACCGACACCAAATCATCGACAGTTCACAAACACGACACCTCATACACTCGACACATCATAACAACAAACAAAACAAATCCCCTGTCCAAAACCCACACACACAACACAAGCACTCCAAAATCCTTACAAACCAACACTAACCCTTACATACACAACTATCTAAAACCCTAACCGAAACCCTAACCCTAAGATCCATCACTATCGCACACTCACCTAACCCGTGCCCTAACACTCACTTAACCTGCCCCTAACCCAAAAAATATCACTACTGCACCTTCACCTAACCCGCGCCCTAACCCTAACTCACTTATCCCACCCCTATCCCTACAGACCATCAACATCGCACACTTACCTTACTCGCACCCTAATGGCCGTCACTACCGCATACTTACACATCCTTTCCCCATCTCAGTGTTCTCAGCGTCGGTGTTTTCCTCCATCGGTCTTCTGACTTGTTGATCTTCTGACTCGCTGTCACTGTTCTGACTTGTCGATCTAGTCAGGTAGATCCATATATATATATATATATATATATATATATATATATATATATATACTCCCTGTACTTCAGAAAGAGGTTAATACCAACTTCAGTAAGTGATGATCTAGGTTTACCCATTCCTTAAAATCTTGGAATCCTCTAATTCCCTAAGAAATCTTTCTATTAAATGCATACAGTCATCTGGAAATCAATGAAACCTGTTCTCTCTCTCATGCCTTCATGTCCTAAACCATCACTCCCCTCCTCACTAACACATCCATCTCTAGTAGGAACAAAAGGAAGAGAATAGCCATCAATTCTTTTGTTCACCTTTGCAATTTCACCTTCCTCAGTCTGACCCCAACATGGCCATAATTTGTACTTCTTCCAGGATTGTATGTAAAATATTAATCTCTGACATATGCATTTTTAATATCAGAAATCTGGCCAGTGCACTGACAGACACCCTGCCAGAGATGTTCAATAGATTAGTGTGTAGTTTGGTTTAATTTCTCCAACTGTTTTGGGCTTCCAATACCATGACAGGAATGGACCCCATTCCTAAGATAGGTTATGATTAGTGGTCATTAAATTAGTATTGTTTCGTTGTTTATGTTAGCCAAGAGTGTTGTTCTCAGCACGCACAATTTGCCCAACATTGCTCCTTCTGTAATTTATACAGGGTTACATGCACTGGTAGCATATTGAAGTCTAACTATAAATTCATTTTTATTAGCCGTATTGCTCCTAGTACTATTCAAACTGTCTGAGTACCTTTCTTCCACACTGCTCTTCGTTCGGCTTGAAAATCCTTGGATCTTTCTGTATGTGAGACACTATAATCACTGGGTGTAGCTGATTCAGTGATCAATGCTAATTGTGTTTTTTTTTAATGGACTACTTTATTTGGTTTTCTCACATTTTTGAACTGTTGGTAATTGGTGAGCCCATGTGATATGAACTTCATTGTTCGATATAATGGTTTGTGTTCCAGTGCTTCTCATTGAAGTGTTTGTACAAACCCCAGTGCAACAGTCTTGCTACATCATTGTGCCTTTCAGTATACAGACCCTCTGCCATGAGTGTTATAACTCCAAGCATCAGAACCAGTATTTATCTGTTCCTCCCACATGTTCAGTGGACTTTTTTAGCCAAACTGTACATAGCACACTGTCCTGGGTCACAATTATAAGTCTTGTATCTTTTGGTTTTCAGTTTACCTTTTCTTATTAATTTCTGCATCAAATCTTCATCATCATGAGGTCCTGTAGCTCTATACTTGCCACTATATTTGTGGATTTTCTGTTTTTTCCTTCCTGTCTGATCCTTATCCTTATAGTCTTTCTTATGTTTTTGGCACATTCAATTGCTGTCTGATTCTTTTTCTGCTTTTGGTTTGATTTCCATTCCCACTTGATACCAAAATGTTTCTGCTAAACTAAACCAAAGATATAATCGTTGACTTCTTCTCATGTTTTGAAACCTTCACTATGTTTAGATTTGATGAGGTCAGCAGATGTGTATGCAGTCCCACAATTGCAGATCTACACATGTAACCATTTTCAAGGAAGCCCGTACCATTATTGTCAATAGATTATGATAAATCTAAACCTATTTTATAGATTCATAGGTTCATAGTTGTGTACTAGGCTACTGGCCCTGGAGCCTTTACAAGCCTAGCCCACAGAAGTGCCCTGGCATTGTGCCACCCGACATTAGTTGCCAGTGCCTCTCTCAAGTAGAACCACTGGAGTGATCCCTGTGGTGAACTTTCTATTACCCATCCACTCATCAAGATTTCTCTTGAAGAGGGACAGCGAGGTGCTCTGCTTGACATGTATGGGAAGTCTGTTCCACAGCATGGGCAGTCTCTGGGTGAGAAACCTGTCCCTCCAGCATGTTCTGTTGATTGTGGTAATGAGGTTGAGGTCTCTGGAGTGTATGGTGTGGAGGGATTGGGATGTCTTTAGGTGTAGCATTTCTAAAAGAGCTGGGTCAGACATAGCATTGTAAGTCAAGCAGAGATTGCCTCTAAGTAGGCGATATGAGACAGAGAATAACTGGAGTCTTTTGAGTCTGTCCATGTAGGACATGTGTTTAATGCCTAGGATCCTCTTTGTGAGGTACTTCTGTGGCCTCTGCAGCTGTTGCAGGTGTCTTGTAAGGTACATGCCAAATGGGGCATTATACGTGATGATTGGTCTAATAAGGGAAGAGTAGAGAGAGAGATGATGACCTCTTTCTTCCTGGATGCAAAACCCTTGGTAATGAGATGTGCCACATAGAAGGACTTTCTGACCACAGTGGCAATGTAATGGTGGAAGGAGAGGTTGCTGTCAACCTGTATCCCCAAATCTCTTATAACGCCTTCAGTGTTCAGTGTGCTCCCATCAATGTGGTAATTAGTGGGAACTGAGTTTTTACCAAAGGGGATGACAACGCCTTTTTTGTCATTAAGCTTAAAGCCATGGTTTCGCCACCAGTCATTGGTCTCAGTGAGGGCTTTCTGTTGGATGTCTGTATCACTTAGGGAGTTAATAATGGCTCCCAGCTTGCATGGTCATCTGGGAACTTGGTCAGCCAGAGTCCCTTTGTGTTGGCCTGGACTTCTGAGAAGTAGATGCTGAACAGGAGATGACCCAGGACTGATCCCTGTGGGACTCCACTCATGACTGATCAGCAGTCTGACTTGGAGACCACCACTTTCATACTGTGTGTTATATCTGTGAGCCAATTTGCAACCCACCTAGTAATATAGGGGCTGATGCCTAGTTTGGTGAGTTTATCAATAATTCCTGAGTGAGGAATGGTATCAAAGGCCTTGGCCAGAACGAGGTAGGCTGTATGCACTGCCTTACCTTCATCCACAGCCCTGATGACTGACTCAAAGAAGTAAACCAGGTTGAGCAGGCATGATTTCCCTTTCACAAAGTCAAATTGCGTGGGATCTAGAGTTTGAAGATTTCCTATATCTTTGCTAATCAGTTCCATGATGATGCACTCCATGGCTTTACGTATCAGACTTGTCAGGTTAATGGGGTAATAATTCCCAAGGTCTGTAGTCACTCCCCCTTTATGGAAAGTGATGTCTGTAGCAGTGCGCCATTCAGTAGAGACAAAGCCTGAGGTGAGACTATGACTGAACAGAGCACACAGCTGTGGTGCCAGTTCACTTTGTAGTTCATGTAGAACACAGCTTTGGATATTATTGGGTCCTATGGAAGCTGTATTTTTGGCCTTGGATAATGCAGCTTTAACCTGTGCTGCAGTAATGCCGGGTGCTTGGCATTCTTCCAGTATTGTGATTGGTCCTTTGGGGGGGGGAGTAAACTTGGCACTGAATCTGTTGGCCAGTATGTTGGCAATATCTGTTGGCTCAGTATAGCAGGTACTATTGTGCAGTAACTCAGAGCAAATCTGGGTATTGCAGTGGAAGTTCTTGATATAGCTAGAGAAGACTTTGTGATTGTTTTTAGTGTCTGCTGCACTTCTGCCTTTATAACTGGCTTTAGTGGATTTGATGAGGGATCTCAACTTTTTGTTGAGGCTAATAAGGGAGTTTTTCCAGTCTTGGAACTTCACCTTTTTCTGCAACAGTTTCTTCCTTCTGTTGCAGAGTTTATTAATGGCAGGGGACCACCAAATTGGCTTCCTTTTTTTGGAGGAGAGCATTTTGGTTCTGTTGGGTATGGCTAGTTCCATTCATTTATGTACATGTTCATACAGTGCATTGGTATATGATTCAACAGTCATGCAGCAATTTTCTTTTCTTTTTTCAAAAACATTTTTATTTTGTTTTCATTATAAACATACGCAAATATAACAAATACAATAAAACAATAACAAAACTATTAACAATATTTACATTCATCCATGATAAACAATGATTTTATCCACGAGAAGTTACCAGTATTTGTTCAACAGGTTTTCCAATTTTTGCCATGCTATTTTTTTATTATGAGTAATGTTATGAGTTCTATAACAAATGGTTTGCAGTTCTTTTTTACAAACAACTTTTGCTAAATTAATACAATCTTTAAACATCAAATCTTGTTTACTTTTCCAGTTCAAAGTAATAAGTTTTCTGGCAATTGCAAGAATTGACCAGAGTAACTGAATCTAAGATTTTGGTATTACATTAGGTATAGGAACATTGAATCGGATTAGTGAGTTAGAAATATGACAGTTATCAGACCATAAAGCATTTACAAAACATCTGAAGTCTTTCCAGTATTGAACAACATTTCTACATTCAATGAACATGTGAACCCAGTTGGCCTCTAGCAATTCATCACATTTCCAACATTTACTTTCACTGTTTTTGAGTATAAGATTTATTTTATGTGGAGTATAGAAACTTCTGTTCATAAATTTCCATGTATACAATCTCCAGTATAATGAAGAGGTACCATATGTAGATTTCAATAACAATTTTTTGGATTCATCAGATATTTGTTTTCCATTAATCTTTACATAGTAATTCCAAAACTCTGAGTCAAACTTTGGAGTGTCTTCTCTTAGTATCTTATAGAGAGGTGAGATACTTAATTTTTGATCATATGTCTTTTCAAGACACCTAATAAAAATCTGGATCATAAGGTATATATTCAATCTCTAGGTTGACTGATACTCTCATTTTGTTTTCTAAAAAACTACCATAATGAGTGCATAAACAGCCAACTGTCTTGACTATTATCAAAACTACAAACATGAGTTTAGTGTTTTCATACTCTAATTTTCAATAAATTGATGCCAGAATATCAAGTTATTTTCCTTTCATTTTTGCATCGCATTGATGTTGAAAGAATCTAAGCAATCAGGGGAGTATGCTACAGGGAATATAAGAAATAGGAATTGTTTGATGTTGCAATTACAATCAATTATATTTTTAAAGTTATTAAATATTTGATTAATGCCATAAGAAAAATGATCAAACCTCTTATTATATAAACAAAATTAATGTAAAAGCCAATGAACTCTACTTATTCCATATTGTTCCTTAAAGTGATTTTCTGTAGTTCTGACATCGGTTATATGAATCTCATGTATTATTTTCCAGCCAGATATATAGGTAGGTGTGATCCAATGTAATATTGTATTAATTATAACTGATTTGGAATAAATATCTAAGCTAGGGAATGTTATCCCATTACTGTTCCAAGCTCTAATGTGCCATTTATATGCAATCCTAGGTTTTAAGGGGAACCGTAAAAATTTAAGTAGCATGGAATCTAATTTTTTAAATAAGATTTTGGGAGAGGGTAGTATCAATGACTGTATATAAAACAAAATTTTAGGTAAAATTATCATTTTAATTAAACAGAGCCTATCCTACATTGTGAAGAACATTTTATTCCATTTTTGATTAGCTCACTAATGGTAGTTATTAAATTATTGTAGTTTAGTTTAACAGACTCTTTCCATGTACTCTTTATACTGACACTCAAATATTCTAATATGTCATTCTCCCAATTAAATAGGCTATTCTCCCTTAGGTTTTGCTGATCATTTTATTAATTAGTAATGTTTTGAATTTATTATGATTTAATTTAAGCCCTGAAATTCTTTCAAACTTGTTTAAGTTATTTATAACATCATGCAAAGAACCATCAATATCACCCAACGTTAACAACATATCATCAGCAAATAATTGTATCTTAGGACAATAGTCCTTATTAACTTGAAAGCCTTTTATATTTTGCTTGTTTCTGATATATGTAGCAAAAGGTTCCATTGAAAGAGCAAACAATAATGGTGACAATGGACAACCTTGTCTAGTTCCCTTGAGGATTTCTAGTGGTGAGCATAGACATGACCCTATTTTCACATAAGCTTGTGCCCCACTATAAATTTTCATTAATAAGTTGAAAAATCTGAGGAGAATTCAAAGCCAATCAGGATTCTTTGTAGATAAGACCAGCTAATAGAATCAGAAGCCTTTTCTATGTATAGGCTGATAATAGTTGTATTTTGTATTTGCATGCTATGTCTATTAATGATAGTAATTTAATCATGTTATATTGCACTTTTCTATGAAGAATGAACCCTGTTTGATCATTATTTATTAGATTAGGCAATATTTTCTTTATCCTATTAGCTAATATTGTCATGAAAATTTTATAATCAGTATTTAGTAACAAAATTGGCCTATATGAATCACAAGATTTGAAGTCCTTACCTTGTTTTAATATGGGGAGATAATTAAATATTTCCACATTTTTGCTTAACCATAGTAAAAACACTCATCATTTTGTTTATTATATATTCAGAGGTACATGGGATATATGCAAATGATCTTTATGAACATCAGGTGTTTCAGCTAATTGGCAATTCTGAATGCCCATGACTTGTTTCATCATTTTAATAGACAATTTCAGGCCAATAAAGTCAAAGCTCATTAGCTGTGGATATGCATATTTTGGCTTTGTTATGACGTCATCGTCACAGCACAAGAAGTGCTTGACTAAGCATTAGAAACACAGGACTGTTATACCCAGCTGATGTCCATTATCATTAGGGTCACTGCAAAAATATCCCAAACAACAAACTAAAACCATGAGTGAGAAGGTCACTGAAAAACCAATCAGTGCAAACAAAATGAAAACTCCAGCAAAGCTAGAACTTCCAATAAGTGACCTCCCAAACATCTTGTATCAGAGGCACATGGGATATATGCAAATGATCCTTATGAACATCAGGCGTTTTAGCTAATTGGCAATTCTAAATGCCTATGACTTGTTTTGTCATTTTAATGGACAATTTCAGGCCAATAAAGCCAAACCCCACTAGCTGTGGATATGCATATTTCGGCCTTGTTATGATCGCATTGCCACAGCACAAGCAGAGTGTTTGACTAAGCATTAGAAACACAGGTCTGTTATACCCAGCTGACAAAACAAGTCATGGGCATTCAGAATTGCCAATTAGCTGAAACACCTGATGTTCATAAGATTCATTTGCATATATCCCATGTGCCTCTGATACAAGAGGTTTGGGAGGTCACTTATTGGAAGTTCTAGCTTTGCTGGAGTTTTCATTTTGTTTGTAGTGATTGGTTTTTCAGTGACGTTCTCACTCATTGTTTTATTATATAGTCAGGAAAAATCTTATATAGTTCTGGAATTATTCCATCCAGTCTTGGAGCTTTATTATCTTTTAAGTTTTTTATTTGCTCTTTCACTTCTGTTAGTGCTATTTGTTTATTTAATATGTTATTTTGTTGCCTTGACACCTTAGTAGTTATATTTTCTTGAATAAAAGTATTTATTATATTATCTGTCTCCAAAAGAGGTGTGTTATTATTTATATCTTTACAGTAGTTTTTGATCACTTCTAATATGCTCCTTAAGTTAGATGTACTCTTAACTGAAACATCACTTTTATATTTAATCTCATTAATACGATTTTGATTGTTTATTTTTTTGGATCTTACAGCTATTTTATGTGGATATTTGGGATTTATAGCATAAGATTGTAATTTCAAATTTTCCAGGATTATGGCTACCTTATGGTTCAGAACTTCTAAGTATTTTTTATTTAACTTAGTAATTTCATTATGTGCTACTTTATTTGGTTTTGTATCTATTTTTATCTTGTCTATTTTTTTTGGAAGCCTAAAAGTTCTTTGTCCCACTCTCTCCTTTTTTAAGGTACCAAGATTTTATTCTACTATATATATTAACTTTAAAGGTATACCATAGTATAGTATCAGTCACTTCAGCATTATCATTTGTTTCCATAAACATGTCTATTTCTTTTATTACCCATTCCCTAAAGTCTTTTTAACTTAGTTATGTAAGCAGGAATTCTCTGTAGAAATCTTAAATCATCTGTATGCATAGTTAATGTAAAGTTTATAGCATTATTATCTGAAAATGGACAAGTCATTATAGATACATCACTTATTTTAGAGTATATACTATTTGATACAAAGACCTTATCAATGTTTGTTTTGGAACCAAACCAATATGAATAGTGAGTATAGAATAAGGAATAATGTTCTTTTAGACTATGTATATCCTTAAGGTTCATATGGAGTACCACAGGGTTCCATCCTGGGACCTCTCCTGTTTGGTATCTACTTCTCTGAAGTACAGGCTAACACAGAAGGCCTCTGGCTAATGAAGTTCACAGATGACTGCAAACTAGGAGCCATAGTCAAGTCCCCAAATGATGTGGATATCCTAAAGAAGGGCCTCACTGTGACAGATGCTTGGAGTCAGAGCCATGGCCTCAAGCTCAGTTCCAAAAAGTGCAGTGTCATCCCCTTTGGTAAAAACTCTGTACCCATGAACTACCACATAGGCAGCAATCCACTTAACACCGAATGCGTGATAAGAGACCTGGGGACCCAGGTGGACAGTAGTCTCTCCTTTGATAGTCACATCACCACAGTAGTCAAGAAGTCCTTCTACGTGGCACACCTCATCATAAAAGGGTTCTCATCCAGGAAAAAAGAGGTCATTGTTCCCCTCTATTCGTCACTCATTAGACCCATTATAGAGTACAGCGCCCCTTTTGGAATGTACCTCACAAGACATCTGCAGCAGCTGGAAAGGCTACAGAAGTACCTCACAAAGAGGATTACTGGCCTCAAACAGATGCCCTACACTGACCACCTCAAAAAACTCCAGCTTTACTCTGTAGCATATTGCCTGCTCCGAGGTGATCTCTGCCTAACATATAAAGCTATGTCAAACCCAGAGCTGTTGGACATACTACACCTAAAAAAATCCCAATCCCTCTGAGCTACACACTCTAGGGACCTAAACCTTGTCACCACAATAAACAGGACATGCTGGAGGGATAGATTCCTGTCCCAGAGACTTCCTATACTCTGCAACAAGCTACCCATCTATGTCAAGCAAAGTTTCTCATAAGCACTCTTCAAGAAAAACCTTGATGAGTGGATGGGAAATAGGAAATACACCCCGGGGATCACTTCTGTGTCTCTGCTCAACAGTGACACAGGAAAATAACTTTTGTGGGTAGTGTAAGCCATGGAACCTTGCAGGCTAGGCTTACGTAGGCCCTTGGGCCTATAGCTAAATACCTACCTATGAACCTATGAACCTATGGTTTGTAAAGTCATTTAACTTCTTTCTTGAGATGTTAGTTTTGTTTTACCATTTTTAGATATATCATTGCCTGATAACAGGCAGTTAAAAATCACCTGTTGCTATAATTTCCCCTTTTGCATTTAAAGTTATCAGGTCCAGACATTTGTCAACATATTTAGTACTTAGTACTGATATCCAGTATGTATTAATCAAAGTATAATACTTCCTATTGATTTCCAAAATTACCATGCTTGGCATCCCATCTTTATCTGAAATTGTATCTATAGTTCTTGGCACAGTATAAGTATTTTTCCATATAATAAGAGTGCCCTTTCTCTTAGTCTTAAACATGAATCAGACAGAATGGTATCGCCATCGAATGAGTACTTTTGTAGAGCTTTTTTAATAGATGGGTTTCCTGTAAAAAGATGAGCTGGGTTTTATGCATTTTAATATATTTAAGCAAACCAGCTCCTCTGACATTATTGTTCAAACCATTAATATTTAATGATAAACGTTTATAAGCCATTGATTATAATGTGTATGTTATTACTTACTGAAAGACCTTTCTTCCGTGTTGACTTGAAATCTATTGAAAACTTACCTATCATGGATGTATAACATGTATTAAGCACTACTTTCAAAACCCAAAACTATTTACAAACACATACATGAAACAAAGTTTCTGGTTTAGTTAAAAACTTAACTAAACCATCCATCCACTACTTCTCCAACACCAAAAGACACAAATTATCCATCTCTGCTTAGAATATAGTATAAAAACAAAAAAGAAAAACATTATGAAAGCAACTAAAGATATCTTGAATCAGCGAAATATACATCAGAATGAGAGTGTTCAATATAACTGAAGCTATATGCATATATCACATATGATAATAGCACCTCTAATAAGTAGATAAGCCAGAAATACACATCAAATCATAATATGTATAAACATTAGAAGCTTAATGTTAAGAAGATTGTCAATATTTCCAAGACTTTTCACGAAACATCAGATGAATTAACCATTTTGTCAGTCATCTATCTAATATTTTTCATGTAAGGATATGTTGAATATATATATATATATATATATATATATATATATATATATATATATATATATATATATATAAAACACTTGTTACAACATAACTATTATATTTTACACTTATACACATATTACTCATATGTGTTATCAAAAAAAAAGGCTCACAACCCTCTGTTTAGTTACTAGAGGTTTAGTTATGTAACACAAGTCCGATGTTAATATGCATAACAAGTTTTCTAATGCAGCTCCTAGTTCACTTGATGCCATTTAGCTACTAGTAGTGTCAGTGAATCTGCAGAATGTACACATCTATAAAATAACACAGGTATTTTCAAAGGAGTCAAACACTTCCATCAGAATTAATCATTTACCATTTAAAGTATCTAAGTGTAGAATAACAGAATTTCAAGAGAAAATAATTCTAAATACAACCATTTAACAAGTTCAAAAGGTCAAATGATGTCATCACTGTTGTTTACTCAAGCTGCAGCTTCATAAACTTGCTAAAAAGTATCTAAATAGGCTCATGCACAGCATATGTTGTCTCTAGTGAGGAAAAAAGCATTTTTGGCGGGAATTCAAGTCTTGAAGCTTTTAGAGTTTACAGAAAGCAAAAAAAAAAAAAAAAAACACTTGAGCTGCCTTGTCAGTGCATGTCATGAATCTCCACAATGAGAACCACCAGTTTCCTCACAAAACGTCAACATCATGAAACAATTAACCCTTTCATATAAAAACAGCTATTTAGAAAAAAAAAGAACCTAATATAAACACACACACACACACACACACACACACACACACTGATATATATATATATATATATATATATGTATATATATATATATATATATATATATATATATATATACATATTTAGCTGTCTATAAAACACCATTAATGTACTGTTAATGTTTATATGTATCTAAACAAAGAATCTAAAACATCTAGTTAGAAACACTAATCAGAAACATATTGTTATCCCACCACTGACCCACTAGAAAAAATGCACTTTGGTATTAAATCAAATTATACTATTGCTGAAGAATTAGAAGACATATACCATTTGTAATTATTTAAAAGGGAAAAGTGTGTACAGTACTTATAATGGGGAAAAGAGAAAAAGTACATTAGTAACAAAAAAGAATAGGAAGAAAGTAGAGAGAGAGAGAGAGAGAGAAAATGTTATTTAAATACTCAGTACTATATGTAATTAGAAGAAACAAGTATAGAAAGGAAAAGAGAAAGTTAATAATAAAGATGATTCGCATTACCTTATAGTATAGTGATTTTCCAGAATCAAATATATTATGATTTATAAAACACAGCATTTAAAACGAGAAGGAATCTGTTCATTTGTCCTTTAGTTTCTTAGTTTTGTTTGCTCCTTCCTTCACAAACCAACCATTTTTGTTGCCTGCCTCTTCAAATTCTGGGATGACCATTCCATTTCTTCTGTGTCTGACACTATTTTCTTCTTTTGGATAAATTCTACTGCTTCTTGTAGGGAATCAAAGATCTTCACTCCTTCTGTCAAGCTGAATTTTATTCTTGCAGGAAAAAGAATTTGAGCTTTAATATTGGCTATAGGACGTAATTAGAGGAACACACTCCTTTCTTCTGGATATGACTGTAGAGGTGTAGTCATTGTCAAAATGAATAACTTTTTCATCCATCTTGATAGGGGAATTAGTCCAAGCTAATTTCAGCACAAAGTCCTTGTCTTGCGATGAAAGAAATCTAACTATTATAGACCTGGGGTTAGATGAACTCAGAGATGAAGCTGGATTTTCCAGGGACCGATCAGCCCTCTCAATTCCAAAAGAGGGGGATTCAGGCATGTTTAGTGCTGATGAAAACCACTTATTGAGGAACTGAATCATGTTAGCACACTCTTCTTTCTCGGTAATTCCATATATTCTTATGTTATTCCTCCTTGGGCTACTTTCAAGGTCTTCCAGTTTAGCAATCAGCCTGGTGCTTTGCTTCAGAAGAAATTCATTCTGATGTTCATTTTCTGTAACTCTAGTATCTAGGTCAGTCACTATTTCATCTAAGGCAAGAATCTGTTCAGATTGTGTTTTTTTTACTATCCCATTTAGAAGTTCCAGTTGTTTACTGCATTCTTGTTTGATAATATCCATTTTGTTTTTCGAATTTGTCCATTTTTAGTGACAGTTCTTGGATGTTTGTTATTATAAGATGTAGTTCTTTCTTCACTGCACTCTCCTGGTGTGGGTTCTTCACGTTGCTCATGTTTTTAGTGACAGTTCTTGGATGTTTGTTATTATAAGATGTAGTTATTTCTTCACTGCACTCTCCTGGTGTGGGTTCTTCACGTTGCTCATGTTTTTAGTGACAGTTCTTGGATGTTTGTTATTATAAGATGCAGTTCTTTCTTCACTGCACTCTCCTGGTGTGGGTTCTTCACGTTGCTCATGTTTTTAGTGACAGTTCTTGGATGTTTGTTATTATAAGATGTAGTTCTTTCTTCACTGCACTCTCCTGGTGTGGGTTCTTCACGTTGCTCATGTTTTTAGTGACAGTTCTTGGATGTTTGTTATTATAAGATGTAGTTCTTTCTTCACTGCACTCTCCTGGTGTGGGTTCTTCACGTTGCTCATGTTTTTAGTGACAGTTCTTGGATGTTTGTTATTATAAGATGTAGTTCTTTCTTCACTGCACTCTCCTGGTGTGGGTTCTTCACGTTGCTCATGTTTTTAGTGACAGTTCTTGGATGTTTGTTATTATAAGATGTAGTTCTTTCTTCACTGCACTCTCCTGGTGTGGGTTCTTCACGTTGCTCATGTTTTTAGTGACAGTTCTTGGATGTTTGTTATTATAAGATGTAGTTCTTTCTTCACTGCACTCTCCTGGTGTGGGTTCTTCACGTTGCTCATGTTTTTAGTGACAGTTCTTGGATGTTTGTTATTATAAGATGTAGTTCTTTCTTCACTGCACTCTCCTGGTGTGGGTTCTTTGAGTTGCTCATGTTTTTAGTGACAGTTCTTGGATGTTTGTTATTATAAGATGCAGTTCTTTCTTCACTGCACTCTCCTGGTGTGGGTTCTTCACGTTGCTCATGTTTTTAGTGACAGTTCTTGGATGTTTGTTATTATAAGATGTAGTTCTTTCTTCACTGCACTCTCCTGGTGTGGGTTCTTCACGTTGCTCATGTTTTTAGTGACAGTTCTTGGATGTTTGTTATTATAAGATGTAGTTCTTTCTTCACTGCACTCTCCTGGTGTGGGTTCTTCACGTTGCTCATGTTTTAGTGACAGTTCTTGGATGTTTGTTATTATAAGATGTAGTTCTTTCTTCACTGCACTCTCCTGGTGTGGGTTCTTCGTGTTGCTCATGTTTTTAGTGACAGTTCTTGGATGTTTGTTATTATAAGATGTAGTTCTTTCTTCACTGCACTCTCCTGGTGTGGGTTCTTCACGTTGCTCATGTTTTTAGTGACAGTTCTTGGATGTTTGTTATTATAAGATGTAGTTCTTTCTTCACTGCACTCTCCTGGTGTGGGTTCTTCACGTTGCTCATGTTTTTAGTGACAGTTCTTGGATGTTTGTTATTATAAGATGTAGTTCTTTCTTCACTGCACTCTCCTGGTGTGGGTTCTTCATGTTGCTCATGTTTTTAGTGACAGTTCTTGGATGTTTGTTATTATAAGATGTAGTTCTTTCTTCACTGCACTCTCCTGGTGTGGGTTCTTCACGTTGCTCATGTTTTTAGTGACAGTTCTTGGATGTTTGTTATTATAAGATGTAGTTCTTTCTTCACTGCACTCTCCTGGTGTGGGTTCTTCACGTTGCTCATGTTTTTAGTGACAGTTCTTGGATGTTTGTTATTATAAGATGTAGTTCTTTCTTCACTGCACTCTCCTGGTGTGGGTTCTTCATGTTGCTCATGTTTTTAGTGACAGTTCTTGGATGTTTGTTATTATAAGATGTAGTTCTTTCTTCACTGCACTCTCCTGGTGTGGGTTCTTCATGTTGCTCATGTTTTTAGTGACAGTTCTTGGATGTTTGTTATTATAAGATGTAGTTCTTTCTTCACTGCACTCTCCTGGTGTGGGTTCTTCACGTTGCTCATGTTTTTAGTGACAGTTCTTGGATGTTTGTTATTATAAGATGTAGTTCTTTCTTCACTGCACTCTCCTGGTGTGGGTTCTTCACGTTGCTCATGTTTTTAGTGACAGTTCTTGGATGTTTGTTATTATAAGATGTAGTTCTTTCTTCACTGCACTCTCCTGGTGTGGGTTCTTCACGTTGCTCATGTTTTTAGTGACAGTTCTTGGATGTTTGTTATTATAAGATGTAGTTCTTTCTTCACTGCACTCTCCTGGTGTGGGTTCTTCACGTTGCTCATGTTTTTAGTGACAGTTCTTGGATGTTTGTTATTATAAGATGTAGTTCTTTCTTCACTGCACTCTCCTGGTGTGGGTTCTTCAGTTGCTCATGTTTTTAGTGACAGTTCTTGGATGTTTGTTATTATAAGATGTAGTTCTTTCTTCACTGCACTCTCCTGGTGTGGGTTCTTCACGTTGCTCATGTTTTTAGTGACAGTTCTTGGATGTTTGTTATTATAAGATGTAGTTCTTTCTTCACTGCACTCTCCTGGTGTGGGTTCTTCACGTTGCTCATGTTTTTAGTGACAGTTCTTGGATGTTTGTTATTATAAGATGTAGTTCTTTCTTCACTGCACTCTCCTGGTGTGGGTTCTTCATGTTGCTCATGTTTTTAGTGACAGTTCTTGGATGTTTGTTATTATAAGATGTAGTTCTTTCTTCACTGCACTCTCCTGGTGTGGGTTCTTCACGTTGCTCATGTTTTTAGTGACAGTTCTTGGATGTTTGTTATTATAAGATGTAGTTCTTTCTTCACTGCACTCTCCTGGTGTGGGTTCTTCACGTTGCTCATGTTTTTAGTGACAGTTCTTGGATGTTTGTTATTATAAGATGTAGTTCTTTCTTCACTGCACTCTCCTGGTGTGGGTTCTTCACGTTGCTCATGTTTTTAGTGACAGTTCTTGGATGTTTGTTATTATAAGATGTAGTTCTTTCTTCACTGCACTCTCCTGGTGTGGGTTCTTCACGTTGCTCATGTTTTTAGTGACAGTTCTTGGATGTTTGTTATTATAAGATGTAGTTCTTTCTTCACTGCACTCTCCTGGTGTGGGTTCTTCACGTTGCTCATGTTTTTAGTGACAGTTCTTGGATGTTTGTTATTATAAGATGTAGTTCTTTCTTCACTGCACTCTCCTGGTGTGGGTTCTTCACGTTGCTCATGTTTTTAGTGACAGTTCTTGGATGTTTGTTATTATAAGATGTAGTTCTTTCTTCACTGCACTCTCCTGGTGTGGGTTCTTCACGTTGCTCATGTTTTTAGTGACAGTTCTTGGATGTTTGTTATTATAAGATGTAGTTCTTTCTTCACTGCACTCTCCTGGTGTGGGTTCTTCACGTTGCTCATGTTTTTAGTGACAGTTCTTGGATGTTTGTTATTATAAGATGTAGTTCTTTCTTCACTGCACTCTCCTGGTGTGGGTTCTTCACGTTGCTCATGTTTTTAGTGACAGTTCTTGGATGTTTGTTATTATAAGATGTAGTTCTTTCTTCACTGCACTCTCCTGGTGTGGGTTCTTCACGTTGCTCAAGTTTTTAGTGACAGTTCTTGGATGTTTGTTATTATAAGATGTAGTTCTTTCTTCACTGCACTCTCCTGGTGTGGGTTCTTCACGTTGCTCATGTTTTTAGTGACAGTTCTTGGATGTTTGTTATTATAAGATGTAGTTCTTTCTTCACTGCACTCTCCTGGTGTGGGTTCTTCATGTTGCTCATGTTTTTAGTGACAGTTCTTGGATGTTTGTTATTATAAGATGTAGTTCTTTCTTCACTGCACTCTCCTGGTGTGGGTTCTTCACGTTGCTCATGTTTTTAGTGACAGTTCTTGGATGTTTGTTATTATAAGATGTAGTTCTTTCTTCACTGCACTCTCCTGGTGTGGGTTCTTCACGTTGCTCATGTTTTTAGTGACAGTTCTTGGATGTTTGTTATTATAAGATGTAGTTCTTTCTTCACTGCACTCTCCTGGTGTGGGTTCTTCACGTTGCTCATGTTTTTAGTGACAGTTCTTGGATGTTTGTTATTATAAGATGTAGTTCTTTCTTCACTGCACTCTCCTGGTGTGGGTTCTTCACGTTGCTCATGTTTTTAGTGACAGTTCTTGGATGTTTGTTATTATAAGATGTAGTTCTTTCTTCACTGCACTCTCCTGGTGTGGGTTCTTCATGTTGCTCATGTTTTTAGTGACAGTTCTTGGATGTTTGTTATTATAAGATGTAGTTCTTTCTTCACTGCACTCTCCTGGTGTGGGTTCTTCACGTTGCTCATGTTTTTAGTGACAGTTCTTGGATGTTTGTTATTATAAGATGTAGTTCTTTCTTCACTGCACTCTCCTGGTGTGGGTTCTTCACGTTGCTCATGTTTTTAGTGACAGTTCTTGGATGTTTGTTATTATAAGATGTAGTTCTTTCTTCACTGCACTCTCCTGGTGTGGGTTCTTCACGTTGCTCATGTTTTTAGTGACAGTTCTTGGATGTTTGTTATTATAAGATGTAGTTCTTTCTTCACTGCACTCTCCTGGTGTGGGTTCTTCATGTTGCTCATGTTTTTAGTGACAGTTCTTGGATGTTTGTTATTATAAGATGTAGTTCTTTCTTCACTGCACTCTCCTGGTGTGGGTTCTTCACGTTGCTCATGTTTTTAGTGACAGTTCTTGGATGTTTGTTATTATAAGATGTAGTTCTTTCTTCACTGCACTCTCCTGGTGTGGGTTCTTCACGTTGCTCATGTTTTTAGTGACAGTTCTTGGATGTTTGTTATTATAAGATGTAGTTCTTTCTTCACTGCACTCTCCTGGTGTGGGTTCTTCACGTTGCTCATGTTTTTAGTGACAGTTCTTGGATGTTTGTTATTATAAGATGTAGTTCTTTCTTCACTGCACTCTCCTGGTGTGGGTTCTTCACGTTGCTCATGTTTTTAGTGACAGTTCTTGGATGTTTGTTATTATAAGATGTAGTTCTTTCTTCACTGCACTCTCCTGGTGTGGGTTCTTCACGTTGCTCATGTTTTTAGTGACAGTTCTTGGATGTTTGTTATTATAAGATGTAGTTCTTTCTTCACTGCACTCTCCTGGTGTGGGTTCTTCACGTTGCTCATGTTTTTAGTGACAGTTCTTGGATGTTTGTTATTATAAGATGTAGTTCTTTCTTCACTGCACTCTCCTGGTGTGGGTTCTTCACGTTGCTCATGTTTTTAGTGACAGTTCTTGGATGTTTGTTATTATAAGATGTAGTTCTTTCTTCACTGCACTCTCCTGGTGTGGGTTCTTCACGTTGCTCATGTTTTTAGTGACAGTTCTTGGATGTTTGTTATTATAAGATGTAGTTCTTTCTTCACTGCACTCTCCTGGTGTGGGTTCTTCACGTTGCTCATGTTTTTAGTGACAGTTCTTGGATGTTTGTTATTATAAGATGTAGTTCTTTCTTCACTGCACTCTCCTGGTGTGGGTTCTTCACGTTGCTCATGTTTTTAGTGACAGTTCTTGGATGTTTGTTATTATAAGATGTAGTTCTTTCTTCACTGCACTCTCCTGGTGTGGGTTCTTCACGTTGCTCATGTTTTTAGTGACAGTTCTTGGATGTTTGTTATTATAAGATGTAGTTCTTTCTTCACTGCACTCTCCTGGTGTGGGTTCTTCACGTTGCTCATGTTTTTAGTGACAGTTCTTGGATGTTTGTTATTATAAGATGTAGTTCTTTCTTCACTGCACTCTCCTGGTGTGGGTTCTTCACGTTGCTCATGTTTTTAGTGACAGTTCTTGGATGTTTGTTATTATAAGATGTAGTTCTTTCTTCACTGCACTCTCCTGGTGTGGGTTCTTCACGTTGCTCATGTTTTTAGTGACAGTTCTTGGATGTTTGTTATTATAAGATGTAGTTCTTTCTTCACTGCACTCTCCTGGTGTGGGTTCTTCACGTTGCTCATGTTTTTAGTGACAGTTCTTGGATGTTTGTTATTATAAGATGTAGTTCTTTCTTCACTGCACTCTCCTGGTGTGGGTTCTTCACGTTGCTCATGTTTTTAGTGACAGTTCTTGGATGTTTGTTATTATAAGATGTAGTTCTTTCTTCACTGCACTCTCCTGGTGTGGGTTCTTCACGTTGCTCATGTTTTTAGTGACAGTTCTTGGATGTTTGTTATTATAAGATGTAGTTCTTTCTTCACTGCACTCTCCTGGTGTGGGTTCTTCACGTTGCTCATGTTTTTAGTGACAGTTCTTGGATGTTTGTTATTATAAGATGTAGTTCTTTCTTCACTGCACTCTCCTGGTGTGGGTTCTTCATGTTGCTCATGTTTTTAGTGACAGTTCTTGGATGTTTGTTATTATAAGATGTAGTTCTTTCTTCACTGCACTCTCCTGGTGTGGGTTCTTCACGTTGCTCATGTTTTTAGTGACAGTTCTTGGATGTTTGTTATTATAAGATGTAGTTCTTTCTTCACTGCACTCTCCTGGTGTGGGTTCTTCATGTTGCTCATGTTTTAGTGACAGTTCTTGGATGTTTGTTATTATAAGATGTAGTTCTTTCTTCACTGCACTCTCCTGGTGTGGGTTCTTCACGTTGCTCATGTTTTTAGTGACAGTTCTTGGATGTTTGTTATTATAAGATGTAGTTCTTTCTTCACTGCACTCTCCTGGTGTGGGTTCTTCACGTTGCTCATGTTTTTAGTGACAGTTCTTGGATGTTTGTTATTATAAGATGTAGTTCTTTCTTCACTGCACTCTCCTGGTGTGGGTTCTTCACGTTGCTCATGTTTTTAGTGACAGTTCTTGGATGTTTGTTATTATAAGATGTAGTTCTTTCTTCACTGCACTCTCCTGGTGTGGGTTCTTCACGTTGCTCATGTTTTTAGTGACAGTTCTTGGATGTTTGTTATTATAAGATGTAGTTCTTTCTTCACTGCACTCTCCTGGTGTGGGTTCTTCACGTTGCTCATGTTTTTAGTGACAGTTCTTGGATGTTTGTTATTATAAGATGTAGTTCTTTCTTCACTGCACTCTCCTGGTGTGGGTTCTTCACGTTGCTCATGTTTTAGTGACAGTTCTTGGATGTTTGTTATTATAAGATGTAGTTCTTTCTTCACTGCACTCTCCTGGTGTGGGTTCTTCATGTTGCTCATGTTTTTAGTGACAGTTCTTGGATGTTTGTTATTATAAGATGCAGTTCTTTCTTCACTGCACTCTCCTGGTGTGGGTTCTTCACGTTGCTCATGTTTTTAGTGACAGTTCTTGGATGTTTGTTATTATAAGATGCAGTTCTTTCTTCACTGCACTCTCCTGGTGTGGGTTCTTTGAGTTGCTCATGTTGAGATCTCCAGTAGAAAACGTCTTGATAGGAGTAATTAAAAAATTCTCTTGACGATGTATGAAATTTTAGAAAATAATAAAGTGTTTATGTTAATCTATCTTTCAGTATAATTTTAGATAGATTTTTCTAAAACCTAAAGAATATTTCCTGTCAGGATATTAAAATCTAAGCAGAGCTATGGATTTCTGCTGCTAACAGACTGACATCTTGGCCACGCCCCTGATGCAGCTATTTTCCATTGGCATGGGTGCCATGAAGTTAGCCACTTCAGTTTTTAAGAGTCCAAAGTCAGCTTTGGAGAAGTTTTTCATAATGGTTACCTTTGCAGGGGGTGTGGGTGAGATATGGATTTCCATGGTGATTAGTTTATGGTCACAACTGACCAGGGAGGGGTTGACTATTGGTGTAGAACAATGGTCACCCATGTTAGTAATAACCAGGTCAAGAATGTTGCTTCCTCTAGTGGGGGCCAGAATGAGTTGGTCCAGAGCATTGGAATTGATAAGTTCCAGGAAGCATTGGGCCAGTGTATAGTTTTCCCAGTTGATGGATGTGTAGTTGAAGTCTCCTAGTGAGAGAGTGTTGGGTTGGACCTTTATAGATTCAAGAGTGCTTAGGAACATGGAGTGAGAGTCTAGGGACATGGTTGGAGACCTGTAGCAGGCTATGACCTGGATCACTATCTTACCCAATGTTAGTTGTACCTGAAGTATCTCAGATGTGTTATGCTGGGCTACTAGACTGGAGGTGAACATATCCTTTAAGAATATGGAGACAAAACCGCCTTTGAAGCTTTGGTCCATGTTTTGGTGCCAAACATTGTGGAACGAGTTACAGCCTCGCAGTGCAGGGGTGCTTTCTCTTGCTTTAAATTAGGTCTCCATTACAGAACAAACGTCGATGTTCTCCATTTTGAGGAGTGCTTTGAGTGAGTTGATCTTAAGATTTAGACTTCTAGCATTTAGCAGCATGACCCTCGGATTGCATTTATTTATAGCTGTTATGGTGGTAATTTGTTCTTTGGGACACCGCCTATAAAAGACACTATAGGGGTGGCAAGAGCCTTAGCCAGTACCAGGAAACCTAGAGGTGACAGATGCAGACCATCTCTGGCAAAGCATCAAGGTCTGTCAATCATGTCATCCCAAGCAGATAGATACTGGATACCCTTAGAATGACACCAGAAACTTAGCCAATTGTTTAAGTCAATCATTTTTTGTTTGTACTGCAGTATCTTTCTGGGTGACGGTAGGATACTGCTCAGGGCTAGTGTCATACCTGCCTGGGCCACATAATCTGAATGCTCCACCATGTATCTCTTCATGCAGTCCTGGGAGGTACATCTCAGGTCATTCACACCCACATGGACAATGACAGAGTCATACTTGTACTTGTAGTGGAGTGACCTGAATGTGTGTGTTATGTGTTGGATTCTGGCATCTGATAGACAGCTGACTGTTACCTTCTCCTTATTCAACCTAGTGAGTGGGATATCTGTGTGCCTCACTATTGAGTCACCTATGATTAGTGTATTGGGTAAGGTGTTTAGCCTTAGGGGCTTAGGTTAAGAGGCACACTGTGGTCTGTTCTGTGTTGTGGAGGTTGAGTGCATTTCTGTTTTGGAGTTCTCTGCTGTTTGGGTAAATTTCTATTGAGGACCTCTGCAAAGGCGGGTGGGTGTGGTTTGTGTTTTTATGTGAGAGCTGTGATAGTGGATGTTCTGAAGGGCTGTGTGTTCCATGTGGTGTGGTGCAGGTGTTGACTTTTTCCTCCTGACCAGCTAGTCTGGTCTTGGCTGGAGAGTGCATAGCTTCCAATTTGGTGATGTAAGTGCATCTCTCACAAGTCTGGGTGTTGGGAGGTAAGAGGAGAGGGTTGTCTGTGTACATGAGGCAGTTGCTACACTGCCTCAGAATGCCCAAGTGCACCAGGTTAATAGGAGAGAGCACAGAGAACTGCCCTTTAATCATGCCAGGAAGGGTAGTCATAACTACTAAGTACTGGAGCTATTTCCATGAAGAACAAATAGCGCTGATGGCACTTAGGTTTGTTACAATAACTGCTACAAAAACCTGTTGAAGTGCAAAGTGGTTAGGCTATTTGAAGTGCAAGAGAAAAGGAACTAGCAAGATTAAAGTGAAAAACTGAAGAGAAGACTTTCTGTCACCAGTAATAGTTTACTTCAGCTTGGCGCCGCTGCGCAGAGCTTAAACAAGTGCAGACCTGTGCAAATGTGGGCTTTTAAACCAGAAAGTTGAAAGGGATTGAAAAAAATGCCCAAATGACCAATAAACTACAATTTCTGGGCCAGAAACCACTCGTCTTGTGTGTGATAGTCTACCTAGTGCTTAACACTCCCACTGATAAGCTAGAAGGCTTCCTTCCAACACAGAAAGGCTTGGGAGACTCAGAAGCTTACAAACAGTCCTGGATACAGCAAATCTGTATCTGGACTAGACTAGTTACAGCACTTTGCTTTTATCACATCTGTCTTTCTAAAATAATAATGATATCGTCCTTTTTTCTATTTTTTAACAGTGATACGTTTTATCTTACTTGCTTTAGAGTTTTCTCTATTTGATGCTTCCATTGTGGCATTTTACTTATTGCCTTCCTTTCCTTTGTTACTCTTCATTTATGTGGTAACACTTCCTCCATTATTAGATAAGCTGCACAGTAATATATCCTATTTATTTACATTATATCATACAAATTTATTTTAATAGTCCTGGTTACTGTGGTCATTCATTTACCAACCTTCTAACATTTTGGGTGTTATTTACTTTCTGTAACCTATTTCTTTCATCTACCCCAACACACCTAGCCATTTCTATTAAATAATCAAGCACATTTTCCCTTATATCATTTTTTTCTGGACTGAGACCACCTTCTTTGCTGTCTGTTTTATATCAGTATTCTACAGAAGATTCCAGAACATGTTCCTGTGGTATATCCTGCTTCATCTGCTGCTTCTTCATATGGGAACCCATTGCCCATCACTCCGCAGCATTACGTGTGTCAGAGTTGCCATTGTTTCCTGCCCCTTCCCTTGCTGTTTCGCTTGAACTGGACTTTCATACCAGTCCCCTACAGAAGGCTCTGGAGCATCACCATGTGGAAATTCTACTTCTTTTGATGCCTCCTGTTCTGCCTGCTAGTCCTTAATCTGGGGACTCATTGTTCCATAATGCTGTGACATTGTCTGTGTTGAATTCTCCACACTGATCCTTCACTTTGCAGACAATCCACAAGTTCAATTTCTATTTGTTTAACTTCTACCTTACTAAATCTCTCTTCTACATTCCCCCTTTGTTTTCTTATTTTTTTGTATTGTGAAATTTTCCATATATGAGCGCCTCTGCCTGAAACTATCTTCCAGTACCTCTGGAGTTGCATCTTTCATATGTATTAGTTTGGACTACTGCATTGCATGTATTTAGCGCCATGCCAGATCTCTTTTTCTTTCCCATGCCCATTTCCTTTTTATGCCTTCAAAATGCTCTGTGTTTTGCTCTTAACACTTTCTTACATCCTCTGTCATTTCTTTTTCCAGGTTTCTAAGTATGATGTTTTTTGTTGATAAATTCTGTTAAAGAACTTTGTTTTTATTAGCAGATTTTTACAGGTTTTCTTGTGCACGTGTTCTTCTTTCCTCTAGTTTTTCTTTTAATCTTTCTGAATCTCCTCTATTTAGAAAGTTGAGCTTCTTACACTTTAGTAACAACAAGTGATTTCTTCCCTATCCTCAGAAGTCCACTTTGTTGTCTCTATGCCTCCTTTTTGTCCTGTCAGTTTTTGTGTTTTCTGTGGACTACTCTTTCTTTCTGACATGGGGTGGGGAGGTGAATCCCTCCTATCAGCATGGCCTTGCCCTGCGGTAGGAATGTTTCTGTGTTCTGAGGATTCTGCACTGCCTTTTTTTCTGGTAGTGGTTCTAGAGTGCACACCAGGATTAGGCATGTCTTCATCTTGCGAACTGAGCACCCAGCTGTCTTTTTTATTTTCAACCTACATTTCTCCATGATATATAAAATGCATCTTGATGACATTTTGTGAAAACAGGGCCCACCATATGGATGTAGATGTTAGGATGAATTTATTTCCAGCAATACTGCTGCCCTTTTCTTGCTGATTTATTATTTATTTATTTTATTTTATTTTACATTTGTTGACTGGGCTAGTCTAACTGGATATATGTCCATTTTCAGTAGAGGCCCAGGGAGATAAGCGCCGAGGAAGCAAAATACAATCACTTATACAAAAGATTAATTTGTATATTGAACATTGCAGGTACAGAACAGGGAAATAATCACAAAGGCCATTTGTTCATAGCATAGTGCTAAATATACAGGTACAATTAGTACAATACAAATGTAGTTGCAATACAACATGTAAAAACATAGCAGCTGAGTTAAACAATATAATAGTAAACAAGTTGGTATACAGAAAAAACAGTAGGAGCTGTAATATACAGTATAAGAGTAAAACTAGGCCCCCTTAATGAAATTATGAGGATGTGAGTAAAAATATTTAGAAAGGTCTAGGACAGTTGTTTCTAAAAAAAGGAACAGTACTACAGAGAAGAGGAGCGTAGATAGAGCCAAGTAAGAGAAGTAGTAGAGCAGTCAGGTTTAGTACAGGGGCACAACCAGTGTATTCTGAGGAAAAGTTTCAGATTGTTTTTAAAGAGTGATATAGAGGGAACAGAGGAAAGTTCGCAAGGAAGAAAGTTCCAGGACTTTCCAACAGTATTAGAAAAAAGAGAGTCCCCAGCCCTGTTGTTTGATTTACAAATATTTTCAAGAAGTCTATGTGATGAGCATAAGGTCTTTAGATTGTTGTAGGGGTAATGAGGGTAGATAGTATAGGGGTATTGGTAGGATGGTAAAGTGTTTTGTGGGCAATGGTAAGTTGGTGGAATTTAAGCTGATTTTGTAATTCAAGCCATCCTAGCTTCTTTAGATTAAAACAGTGGTGGGTTCTGAAAGGGTTACCTGTAGCAAATCTGGCTATGTTATTGTAGGAGTTTTCCATTTTATTAAGGTTGTTTTTAGAGAGATTAGTATATATGGGCGAGGCATAGAGGACAGTAGAAATTAGATGGGTGTGAGCAATAGTTATTCAAGCTGCAGGAGAGAGAAAGGATTTGATCCTGTAGAGAGAGCATAGTTTTCTATTAACAGATTTTAAGGTATTGTTAATATTGGTGTCGACGTTAAGGTTATCTATGGTGATACCTAGTAGTTTGGTAGTTGGGTCTGGGGATATGGAAGTACTGTTGTTGGATGTTACTGTGAAGTCTATTGGGGGGACTTACAAGTAGGAGTGAAAAGGAGGAGTTTAGTTTTTTGGGGGGTTTAGAAGGAGATAGCATCTAGTAAACCATTGTTCAACTGTGTTAAAGACCTTTTGGGTGAGAGAGTGAAGTTCAGATATAGATGTGGCTGAGCATATGAGTGTTGAATCATCTGCATATTGTAGCATGTAGCTTGGGGGATTGCTAGGTGAAGGTCATTGATAAATATAGAAAATAGGAGAGGTCCTAATATGGACCCTTGAGGGACCCCTATGTTGACAGGCAGATGAGTAGATTGAATGTTATGCCACAGCATGGCCAGATGTCTGTTGTCCAGATTGGATTGGAACCATTTTATAGCTAATGCATCTAGTGACAGAGATTTGAAGATATTTATAAGTATCTGGTGATTTACCATATCGAACGCCTTAGACAGATCTATAAACAGTGCAGAGGAAAGCATATTGAGGTTGCGTTTTTTGTTGATACAGTCAGTGAAGGAAAGGAGGGAAGTAGTAGTGCTGTGGGAAGGTCTGAAACTATGTTGAGAGTTGGAAAGTAAGTTATTTTGGATTAGGTGGTCTAGCAATTGTTTATGGATGCATTTTTCCATGATCTTTGCTAGGGGAGACATTAGGGCAACGGGACAGTAATTGGAGAGCTCAATGCAGTTTCCTCCCTTATGGAGGGGGATAATATGGGAGACCTTCCATATTCTAGGGATGTGTCCTTCACTGATGGTTCTATTGATGAGAATGGAAATGGGGTAGGCGATAGATATGGCTCCCTTTTGTAGATATTCAGCAGGTAGTTGGTCTGCTGAAGGAGTGCATGGTTTCAGGATATAAATGGGATAGGCGATTGATTTAGCTGCCTTTTGTAGATATTCAGCAGGTGGTTGGTCTGCTGAAGGAGTGCATGGTTTCAGGATATAAATGGGATAGGCGATGGATTTGGCTGCCTTTTGTAGATATTCAGCAGGTGGTCGGTCTGCTGAAGGAGTGCACGGGTTCAGTTTTTGGATAAGGGCAAGAATATATATAGTTGGGACTGATTGGAAGAGAAATGGAGGGGGTGGGTTAGTGATAGAGTTGGATATAGGTAAGTCCTGAGTGGATAACTGACTGGAAAGGGTTTGAATGGCTTCAATGAAAAAGGTATTAAAGGCATTAGCAGTCTGGTTGGGATTCTCTTGGTCTGTGCCTTGTGGGTTTGGTGTGATGGATTGACCTAGGTGTAATAATTGATTAATACTTGCCCAGAACTTTTGCGGTTGATTATGGTGGGTCTGCTGGAATTGTAGGTAGTAGTTTCTTTTGTCAGACAGTACAGCTTTTTTAGTTTCATTTCTTAGTTGCCTGTAGTTTTGTTGATCTACTGGGTTTTTAATTAAGTGAGATTTATTCCAGCATGTATTTCTGAGTTTGATTTTTTGCCTGGTTTCTTTTGAAAGCCATGGGGAAGATTTAGTTCTCATTCTTATAGAGTGCGTTGGGGCATGGTGGTCTAGTATGGTTAGGAAGTTAGAATTAAAGTAATTAACAGCTTCATTCAGTGGGAGGTATTTTAAGGGAGACCAGTTACATGCTCTTAGTTCCCTTTGGAAGAGATTGGGGTTGAAGTTTTTCTTGGTTGTAATTGTCCTATATATGGTTGGGTTAGGTAGACTGGTTTTAAGCCTGATGATGTAGGTTAGTGAGTGGTCACTTACATTAACAGAGAGGGTTCCAGATTCATATGTCTGGAGATGACTATTTATGAGAATCCCAATCTAAGGTACTTTCTTTCTTATTAGTCTTGTTTATCCTGGTAGGGGAGGTAATGGTTTGTGAAAAACCAAAAAGGTTAATATGGATTGTAGTATGGGTACTGCTACAACACTTCCAATCAATGTTAACATCACCTAGGATTATGGTTTCTTGAGGTAAATTTTGGGATAGCCAACAGAGGATATTTTCTATTGTGACAATGTTGTTACCAGGAGGAAGACAGGTACAGATAATATAAATGGATTTTAATTTGTAAAGTTGAAGCTTGGTAATAAGAATTTCAGCAATGGAGTCTTGAGGTGGTTTATAGTCGAAGGTAGTAATCTGTAGCTCAGCTTTAAAAAGGATAGCTACACCACCACCCCTTTTGGTTTTACGGTCAAGTCACAAAATATTATAACCGGGTGGGATGACTTCATTGTCTTTAGTTGCAGGTTTTAACCAAGTTTCTGTTAAACAAAAAATGTCAAAGGAGTAGACTTCCAGGAGAGCATGGAGTTGTGCAACTTTGTTATTAATGCTATGTATGTGAAGGTGAGCTAATAAGAGTGAGTTTGGTGGTTTAGTAAAGGAATGGATAGGAAGGGGGCTGGGGTTGTGGGGTTGAATGGTAGTAGCAGTTATTGGGCCTGGGTTTGGATGAATGTTTCCATATTTTAAAGAGAGGAGTAGTATTTGAAATCTAAGATTTGGGAACTTACTATACAGAGTTAGAGACTTTCTGGGATTGGGAGAGTCATATCTAATATGGGTTATCCTATGGTATTTTGCTAGTAGATAGCTGGGTGTATATGTTATGTTAACATGGTTAGTGAGAATAGGTAGAGAAGGAGAGGTAGATAGCGTATTGGGGTGGAGAAAGTGTGGATAGATTGGGTGTTCATAAGAGGTTAGCAGGTAGGCTAAAGTTAGGGGTGGTAGAAGTGTAAGTATGAATAACCCCTGTAAGAGGGCTGGGGAGGGTAGCTTATATATCTAGAAGAGTATGTTGTTAGGTTCTTGTTATAGGCTTAGAGGTATGCTAAGATTGGAATGAAATAGGTGTAGGGTGTGGTGAGAGAAATTGGGAGGGGTAAGTGAAACGAGGAAATTGGAGTTAAATAACAAAGGGGAAGGGCTGTGATTGGTGGAAGAGGGAAGGGGTGTGGTTAGATTGTATAAGAGTAGGACCCCTGGGGGGTGGGAATTGGGGGCAGGGTAGGGGAACAGAGTGAGCCCGCAGGGCGAACGGAGCGGGTAGAGGCAAGTGAAGGAGAATCTAGAGAAGAAACTATCAGCAATGCTGGTAGCTGAAGGTAAGTAGGTGAGTAAAAAAGTGGGAAAGATCAGAGATATATCAGGAGTCTGAGATAAAAAAAAACAGGTGAGAGTATACAGTTGAAGTAAAGGTAAGTGAGAAAATAAGAGCAGGTCTAGGACCTAAGGGGTTTAGTGTAATTACAGAGGAAAATACAGGGGGATAAGCAGGAGATGAAGGGCAGGGATGTGGATGCCACCTAGTGGGCAGATCTAATATTGCAGGTAAGTATGTAGGGAGCTAGCTGGTTTAGTATCAGGGAAGGAGTGAAAGCTATTATAGGAGGGAGTTTATGAAGTAGAGGAGGTTAGTTGAATACAGGGTAGAAGCAAGTAGTAGATGGTAGTCAGTTTTACAAACAGGACTTAGTCAACTACATACTTTCTTGCTTCCTTGAGAGAGGGTGCTGGGCAAAACTAAGGCTGTTAGATGAGACCGCAGATAATTGGATAGGGTCCTTTGTCACCAGGTAGGTAGATTCTTAGAGACTATATCAGGAATAGTGCAATGGAGAGCCAGGTACCTTGGGGAGAAAGAGAAGATAAACGTAGAGGAAAGAAAAATAGTTAGCACATATCAAGCAGTAATGGCAATTAACAAACAAATAGCTTACATGAAGACACAGTTATTTCATCTCTCCATTACTGTCTTGGTTTAATTTCCCCAGGTATTTTAGATTTCTCATAATCCATTCCTAAGTCAGCATATGATTAAAGTTTATGAAATTAGTATTGTTTTAATCTTTGATGTCAGCTGAAAGTGCTCTTCACAGCACTTGCAATGTGCCCAGAATTGACTCCTTCTGCTATTCATGCAGAATTACATGTCTAGGTAAAACACAACTGTAAATTCTTTTTTATGAGACCCATTTCTCCTTCTACTATTGGTGCTGTCTGTCTACCCTTCTTCCACATTACCTTCATTTATGCCTGCAATCCGTGGTATTTTATGACTTTGTGTCTCTCTGGGGATCTACTTCACAAGCTCAAAGTTTCAAAACTTTGAACTGCAAATGGTCGACACCATAGGATCAAAGTTTTTAAACTTTGAAATTGTAATAAAAAAAATAAAAACAAAAAAAAATTATTCTATGTTTTTGCAGGGGTGCAAGCCCCCTCCACCCCACACCCTCTGCTAAATAAATATACCAACTCAGAGATCCCACTACAGTGAGGAAAATGGTAAATTTTCCACTCCACACTTTACGGCGATCTCCATTCAAAACTTTTGACGCTTCAAAACATCAATCTTATGGTCTTGACCATTTGCAGTTCAAAGTTTTGAAAGTTCAACCTTATGAAGGGAATCCATCTCTGTACACAATACACTGTGATCACTGGGTATAGCAATTTCAGTGATCAATGCTACTTTTGTCTTCTTTACATAGTCTACTGTATCTGGTTTTCTCGCAACTATTTTTTGAACTGTTGGAAATGGGTGATCTCATGTGTCACAAACTTTGTCATTTCCTATAATGCTTTTGTCTCATGTTTCCAATGTTTCTCAGCTACTTCAGTATTATAATGTTTGCACAATCCCGAGTGCAATAGTCTTGCCACATTATTATGCCTTTCAGTATACAGACCCTCTGCCACTAGTGTATCACATCCAGTAACAAGATATGCAACTGTTTCCAATTCTGTTTTACAAAACCTGCATTTGTCTGCTTCCACCACATGGTCAATGGACTTTGTAAACCAATGTGAATGTAGTCCACTATTTTGGGCCACCAATATTAATCTTTTGTCTTTTGGTTTAAATTCACCTCTCTTTACCCATTCCTGAATCAGATCTTGATCCATATGAGGTTTCTCCACGGGGTTTCTGTACATGCCATTATATTTATGCCTTTTATCCATTTCATGCCTTCTCATCTGATGTTTCACCTTATATTCTTTCCTTTGTTTTTTTTAGCACATTCAGTTGCTGCCTGACTTTTTTCTACTTCTGGTTTGATTTCCATTTCTGCTTGACACTGATATGCTTCTGCTGAACTAATCAAGGAAGACATCTTAGACTTGTTCTCCTCATGTTTTAAAATTTTCACTACATTTGGGTCTTGTGAGGTCAGCAGATATGATTGCAAATCTATACATTTAATCAGTTTTGAGGAGGCCCATACCTCCTTCAGAAAGGGAACTATATAATCTTGGTATACACTGATTTTTATAAATCATTCGATAAGTGTGAAGCATTTTTCTTGCTTTCCTCTCCAACTGATCCATTACCTTTTGGGGCCAATCAATCACCCAAAAACTGTAAGGTAGAACAGGAAGAACAAAATTAGCTTATAGCTTGGACTTTGTTCAGAGATGTCAGGGCTGTTTTCAGTATTTTGTCTTCTCAAATATTCCTTACTAAGTTTTATTCACATTTGTTCATGTTTTATTGCTGATTCTTCATCAAATCCCAGATATTTATATATGCCCTCTTGCTCAACTTCTTTTATATCACATTCATGTCTCAAATTGAAATTTTCTTGGTGCTGCCAATTTCCTGCTTTATTAAAGGTTGCTTTTACACATTTATCAAGACAAAATTGCATTATTATATCATTGAGAAAGTTTTGACCACTTGCAGTTGTGCTTTCAGTTCCTCATCTGATTAACTATACAGCTTTATATCATCCACAAAAAGAATGTGAGAATTCTTTACACGTTGATGTTTTCTGGGAACCAAATTGTTAAATATTAAGTAGACAGCTAAATGGGTTAAGGGCAAGACAAAACAGCAGTGCTAACAAAGAGTCACCCTGGAATATCTCTCTTTGAATTTTTATTCCTGGAATAATAATTTGCCCTTTATCATGCCTTAGCTGCAGAGTGGTTTGCCACTATTTCATGGTCACTGTAATGTAATCAATCAACATAGAGTGTATATTATACATGCGTAAGCTCTCCTTTACCCATGAAAGTGGGATGCTGTCAAATGCTTTTTAGTATTCCCCTTTTTACAATTCTTTATTATGACTTTATTTAACAACAAATGATCATTTATTCCACATGACTTTCTTGTATTACCCGTTTGTTCTATTGCCATTTCGGAGTTTTCTTCTAAATGGCTATAAACTCCATAAGCATCAATTCCAGTACATCGTTTATACATTGTCGGAAGGCAAGTTATTGGTCTATAGTTTAAAAGATAGCTTGCTGTTAACCAGGTTGGTGTCTGCTCAGGATAGCATATACATAGTTCTTACTCAGGGCTAAATCTTCATGTAAAGATGTTAATACTTTTAGCCAGAAGTAGGTATGGCATCTGGGCCTGGGGTTTTCTATTTAGGAGCTTTTCTTAATTTTGTTTCAGTTTCTCTGGCCATTACTTCATCCCATTTCATATCTTGTATGTTTGAATTTCTTACTGTTTCATTTACTTCTTCTACCTTTTAGCATCTTTGTTATTTTCCACAACATCTGATTAATATTTCTCCAAAATGTGGTGGTATTTCTATTCCGTTTGCCTTATTACTTAATTCTGTATAAAATTTTTGGGTCAGCAATGAATTCCTTATTTTGTACTTTTCCTTTATATTTATCTGCATATTTTCTAAGCTTTTCTATCTGTGCTGATATCTTTAGTTTATTATGTGCATTAGTATATGATAGATCCTGGTCATTTCTGATACTGCATGGTGCTTTTATCACGTCTGTTTTTCTAAACATTTTTGTTAATGTGTTTGCTCTTCTATACTCTTCTAACAGTGACACTTCTTGTCTTAATTGCTTTATAGTTTTCTCTATTTGATAATTCCATGATGGCATTTGATTTCTTACCTTCCTTTCCCTTATAGTTCTGTGCTTTTGTAATAAGACTATCTGTTAATTTAGCTGCACATTAATAAATTCTGTTTACTTCTGTTATATCACACGAGTTTCTGTGAATAGTCTGGATTACTGTGGTCATTTGTTTTATCAGACTTCTAACATTCTGGATCTTTTTGACTTTCTCTAATCTATTTCTTTCATTGATTTTAATATATCTATCCATCTCTACTAAATCAAGCAAATCTCCCCTTAGATTATTTTCTTATAAACTAAGGGTACATTCTTTGTTGTCTATTTTCTGTGGGCATTCTATGGAAAGTTCCAGAACATTTTCTTGTGACATTTTCTGTTCAGCTTCATCCTGTGTCATCCATTGCCCCTTCAGATGGGAACTCACTGTCCTATCACACCACAACATTGTCTGCATCAGAGTTGCCACTGTTTCCTACTCCATCCCTTGCTGTGCAACTCCAAATGAACTTTTGTACTGGTTTTCCTACTGAAGGCTCCAAAGTAACTTCATATGGCAGCTAATCAAATGTTCCTCATTTTACCTGTCTCTCCTTAATTTGGGGACTCATTGTTCTATCATGCTGTGATACTGTCCAGTGTAGAAGTGCCTCTGGACTGGATGACAGCAGGAAGAAAAACAAAAATGAGAAACATTGGAAACTAGAAGCCTCTTAGCATAACAGCATTAATGTGGAAACTCATGGAGATCATCCTGAAAACAAGGTTAGTAGCATTCTAGAGGACAGCAACTAACATGAGTACATAGAAAAATCTGTCAAATTCAACCGGATCCCATTTTACATATGTGGTAATTGTTAACTTGACAAGGGAAATACTGCAACATTTGGTCTAAGTAGACATAACCAAGGCCTTTGACCTTATCCTATAAATGAAGTTAAGAAAAGTGGAGTAGCTGGGTAGGACCAGAAATGAGGAATTGGATTACTGCATTGTTGAATGGAAGGAGACAGAGGATTATGATGAAATGGACAATGCCAAGAATGAGGAGCATGAAGAGTAGAGTACTGCAGTACCACATGTGGCCTGGATTCAGTATCATTTAGTATGAGTAGTTGAGTACCACAGTACCACATATGGCCTGGATTCATAATTATCCAGTATGAGTAGTTGAGTATCGCAGTGCCACATGTGGCATGGATTACTAATTATCCAGTATGAGTAGTTGAGTATCACAGTACCACATGTGGCATGGATTCAGTATTATTCAGTATGAGTAGTGGAGTACCACAGTACCACATGTGGCATAGATTCAGTATTATTCAGTATGAGTAGTGGAGTACCACAGTACCACATGTGGCATGGATTCAGTATTATTCAGTATGACTAGTGGAGTATCACAGTACTACATGTGACATGGATTCAGTATTATTCAGTATGAGTAGTGGTGTACCACAGTATCACATGTAGCCTGGATTTAGTATTATTCTGTGTGCTTCCCTCAAATTCAGCAGATGGATTATGGATCAGAATCAGCATCTTCCCTGATGACACAAAGACAATTCAGCAATGGAGCCTGTGAGAAAATCTATAGAAAGATTTGAAAAGGCTGATCAAGTGGGAGAATGGTGACAGTGGTCACTGACTACAAACAAATGCAAAGTACTACACTTCAACCAAAATAGCCATGGTATAAAATACCAGCTGGAGGAGGTAGTGGAACTTAAGGCAACAGACCAGGAAAGGGCCCTCAGACACTTACTACAAACAAATGCAAAGTACTACACTTCAATCAAAATAGCCATGCTATAAAATAACAACTGGAGGAGGTAGTAAAACTTAAGGCAACAGACCAGGAAAGGGCTCTCAGACACTTACTACAAACAAATGCAAAGTACTACACTTCAACCAAAACAGCCATGCTATAAAATACCAACTGGAGGAGGTAGTGGAACTTAAGGCAACAGACCAGGAAAGGGTCCTCAGACACTTACTACAAACAAATGCAAAGTACTACACTTCAACCAAAACAGCCATGCTATAAAATACCAACTGGAGGAGGTAGTGGAACTTAAGGCAACAGACCAGGAAAGGGCCCTCAGACACTTACTACAAACAAATGCAAAGTACTACACTTCAACCAAAACAGCCATGCTATAAAATACCAACTGGAGGAGGTAGTGGAACTTAAGGCAACAGACCAGGAAAGGGCCCTCAGGCACTTACTACAAACAAATGCAAAGTACTACACTTCAACCAAAACAGCCATGCTATAAAATACCAACTGGAGGAGGTAGTGGAACTTAAGGCAACAGACCAGGAAAGGGCCCTCAGACACTTACTACAAACAAATGCAAAGTACAACCAAACCAAACTTCAACCAAAACAGCCATGCTATAAAATACCAACTGGAGGAGGTAGTGGCACTTAAGGCAACAGACCAGGAAAGGACCCTCAGACACTTACTACAAACAAATGCAAAGTACTACACTTCAACAAAAATAGCCATGCTATAAAATACCAACTGGAGGAGGTAGTGGAACTTAAGGCAACAGACCAGGAAAGGGCCCTCAGACACTTACTACAAACAAATGCAAAATACTACACTTCAACCAAAACAGCCATGGCATAAAATACCAACTGGAGGAGGTAGTGGAACTTAAGGCAACAGACCAGGAAAGGGCCCTCAGATAGCTAATTGCACCAGTGTTTACTTATCAAGAGCAAATTAAGAAGGCAGTGGCAGTATCCAACAGAATGCACTGGTGTATACTGTGAAGGATAGCTTCCAGACTCAAATAGCTAATGGTTGTACTGTACAGAGCCCTGGCTCAGGTCACTCCCTGAATAATGTTTAACAACTATATCCATAACCCATTCCTAAACTAACTCAATAAATATCACACTCCCACAAAGCGTCTTCCCCTCACTGAGAAGTTAACGCCAAAAACTACAAAAAAACAAACTATAAATATCCAAAACAATGAAAAAATCTTATAATGATTATACAGAAGTTTTTTATTCCATGTATGCTATCAAAAAGCTGTACAACCCTCCTCGAAGTATTTCAGGTAATGCTCCAGCTTGTGTGCCATACGTCGCATGCCACATTTTATATAACAAATTTCACTAAGTACATTTTCCATTTGTCACCAATAAGTATCCAGAAATCTTTAATAAAAAGAAAATTCAAAAATGTACATGCACAAGTGTTTCTTCTTGATACAAACACTTATTTCTACTACAGTACCTATCATCATGTCATCTGTAGTTGAGAATAGCCTTAACTGGCATCCTTTCTTAAGCAAATGTCCAGTTTGTATCCCACATACAAACTACCAGATTTTCTACATTCATTATTTTATTCATAGTTATTGTTAATTTTCTGGATTTATCATCATTCTACACTATAATTTCTCTAACAAAAAAAGTCAGTAGCTTTAAACATTTCTATATAATAGCTGCCTTAACTAAGCGACTAGTATCATCATAATTAAAGTAACAATACTGTCCTTTCACACAAACAGTTGTGTATCACTCAGCTGCAATAGACTGTTCAAATAAACAGCAGCTCTTTATTAGCTCTCAGTTTACTACTTCTGACCCATCAACACACCAAACTTCCTATAACCTTACCTGTCCCCAGCATCTCATATCGGGGTTTAACTTAAGACATCATCCTAACCATTTTTCTGTTTCTTATGTGATTTAACACTTTTATGTTTTCATTAATTCTTCCTCTTTTTCTCACATTTGGGCTGCATCTTTCTTTGTATTTCCCATTCTTGTATGAGAAATATTCACCCACCTTCCACTGTCTTGTGAATATCACAGTTTTCACATTTATCATTTTTTTGCAAATTATTTCCAACAATAATCCTACATGCATGGGCTTTCATTTTGTTCCACAACTTCACTCTTGAAAATCTTCCAAAGCCATGATTTCTTAT
>NC_056749.1:80820282-80902782 GCF_019279795.1 Protopterus annectens
ATTAAACCTGCCTTTAAGGGAAAGGGGAGTAGGACAAACCCAGAGTCATATAGACCCTTAAGTCTACTTTCATGTTATGAAAAAATAATGGAGAAGGTAATATTGGATAAGTTATTGTCAGAACTGGATAGGGTGGGACTTGAGACCGTATATCAGCATGCATATGTTGAAAACAGCTCTATCACCACCTGTAACATGATGTTCTATAATAATATAATAACAGCTATGAATGAAAAATTGTGCTGTGATGTAATTTATATAAATTTAACTTCAGCATTTGACAGGGTCATACACAAAACACTGATCAATAAATTAGTACAACTAGGTATTGATATACTCTTGTTAAAACAGATAGCTGCATGGCTTACAAATAAGACATGGCAAGTATCATACAGCAATTGGACAGGTGAAATTCCTGGTTACAGTCAGGGTGTGCCACAAGGCTCTGTACTAGGCCCTTACTTGTTTAGATTGTATCTTTCAGACCTAACTTTGTCATCTGAGGTGCTCTGCAGATGACCTGAAATTGGATAAACTGATTACATGTGTTACAGATAAGGCATGTCTGCAAAATAACTTGACCAAATTAACCACTTGGGCAAAGAAGAATAATATGTGGATAAATACATCAAAAACTAAACATATGAGATGTGGGAGACATATATTGCAAGGTGAATATTTAATACAGCACACAGTGACTGAAACTGTAGACTCATTTAAGGACCTGGGTATATGGGTAGATTCAGCTATGAGTTTTTCTAATCATATCAACCAATTGGCTAATGATAATTATAGAACTATAGGTTGTATAAAAAGATGTCTAAGTCTAGGAAATCAAAAATGATGAAGTCATTGTTTGTTAGTTACATTAGACCCAAACTTGAGTATGGAATAACAATATGGAAAGCCTATAAGAAAACAAGCATGAGTAAACTGGAAAAAGTACAGCAGAAATATACCAATAGCATCCATGGATGTGAAAATTTAAGTTATTTTGAAAGACTGAAATATCTGAACTTGTACAGTGTTTCTTATAGATATCTAAGAGATCTTATTCGAGTATATAAGGCATTTAGAGACAACTACCCCTGGGAATGTTTGGGGTTATCAAAAAGTACTAGTGAATCATCAGATAACCGATGTAGAAGATTCTATAGGAATGAGAAGTGTACTAATTGGTTCTCTGACAGAGTAGCTGATGGATGGAACTGACTACCAAATTACATTAAAGCAAGGACTGGTTTAGATATTTTTAAGAACAGCCTGGACACTTTTTATGGGTACAAGTATTTTGGTATATTGGCAATTAATGCCTCTGCTTGAAATATTTGTATGTATGTATGTATGTATGTATGTATGTTATGTATATATGTATGTATGTATGTGTGTATGTATGTTTGCATGGTAATCAATCAGCTGCTACATAAATTTGCCATGAACTTTCACAGCATTCTAACAAAGTTTTAAAGTCACCACTGAAAATGTCTGAAGCAACTGTGTCAAGCACAAAAATAAAAACTTCTTGAGATTCTGGCACATAATAGAATGCCTAGTCAGGGCATTGGAAAGATCTTTCTTTTTAACAGCCAATACATGCCCTCTATTATGCACTCTATTATGTGCCAGAACTTCAATAAGTTTTCATTTTTTCTGCTTGACACAGTTGCTGTGAACATTTTCAGTGGTGACTTTAAAACATTGTTAGAATACAGTGAAAATTCATGGCAAACTTATTTATCAGCTGATCGGTGACCAGGTCTCAACAAGACCATTAATATTAAATGTTTTTTCACAGACTGGAAGATTATGATACTTTAAATGTTTTATTTAATTTTTCTTTGTACTTTTATTATTATTATTATAATCATTTTCTTATTTTTATTGCACTTGTTTTAAGTGTGCCTTAATAACAATTAAGTCTTGTTTTAATTACATCATTGACAACACCCATGTCTTTTGGTGATCTGATTTACTGATTTTATCATGTGACTCATTATTTTACTCTTTAGATTTGCAATGTTGGTCCTTGTAAAACTATGTAAGTAAAATCCACATGTATTGACAGGAAAAGACATAAACGGGCATTTTCTAGTGATTAAATAAAGTAGATAGTCCTGAGTGCCCCTACATCTTCCAAACACACAGTCATTTTAGTTTGCTTTACATACTCTGTAGGCTAGTGACAAGCCTTCACCCAAACATGTTGCCTTGTAAACAGGAAAAAAGTCACACTCAGTATTTATTTGTTTTAAATATTTAAGAACACTACTTATTGCCAAATACTATAACTGCAGAAAAAAAACTGTTAATGCTGGCCAACAAATCGCACCTAAAAATCATGTCTATGTAATGGGGACCTAAGCCGTGTCATGGGGCTGAATTTGTAAGTACTAAAGTGCAGAATCTGATTTCTGACACTGTGTTCTTGCTAAACTTTGTAAATGTACTATTGCAGTTGAGGGAAAAGAAACACAGGGACTGTTGTAGTCAGGGAGTAGGATTGCACTAGTTAAAGCATGATATGTTTGCAGGCATAAAACCATTAGTTTTGAAGTGATATGTGTACAATGAAACAAGAGGGAATATGATTTAAGAAAGTCAAACTACTAAATATCTTAGGTAACGTGCAACACCATGTAACTCTAGTACCTAGCTTAACAGATGATGTGATAATTGAACAACACTTTCCCCATTTTAAAGAGGTGTAGAAGATATAGGGGAATTGATTCAACCTGATATACATAGCTCCAGTAGAGTGTAAAATAAGAATATACAAAGGAGCTAAGATTTGACTTTGCCAAAATTCACCACTTCTTAAAGAAGGAAGTCAATGTAGTAGCTGACAGATAAGGCAAGGATTGACAAAGGACTACAGTTGTTAAAGTGGTTAGAGAAGTCAGTGTGGAAAATGACAAAGGAGAACGTATAGTTAAGAATACAGAAAGAGATGCAGGTGTAGAAACTTATGAAAAATATGAATTTCACACTGACAAGAAAGAGAAATGGAGAACCAGAACAAAGTCTTAAGCTTCTCCCTATTACACTAAAACAGAGGCCCTATCAGTAAGAAAAACAGGCCTCTAAGGGCAAGAAAATAAGAAAAACACTGAAAGAAAGAAAACTACCCCAATGGAAGAAAATTCATTTTATAAGTTGCATTTTCAGCAAATGAACTAGATAAATGGGGAAAGCATATACCATTGTCTTGTAGTGTAAAGGTCACAACCTCTAATTCAAAACAGGACAATAATAAAAGTGGGTCTATGAAATGTTGTCAAATGGTTATTCAGCGAATAGCCATTTGTCAAACATGTATTTATCGAAGACACTCTTCAGTGAATGGTGGATTTTAACTAGGTCACACAAGCCATTGGCCAGCTGAGTGACCAGAAAATAAAAATTTATAACATGCCAAGGTGTGGAGCTATGCCCCCACAGCCCCCGAACTAAATATACCAACTCCAAGATCACACTACAGTGGGGAAAAGAGCAAATTCCAGACAGTGGCCAACCACTGGTTTGCTTAGTTAAACTCTGCCATTTGTTGAAGAAATAGGTATTCGATGTATGGCTATTTGCTGCATAACCATTCAACGATATGTCATAGACCTAATGAAAGCAAGGGTGCCTTGGTTGACTTACAGATTCTTCTTCTTCTTTTGGCTTTTCCCAGTTAGGGGTCACTAAAGCAGATCACCTGTCTGCTCATGATTGGTAGTGGCGTTTTACTGTGTTGAGTTGCCAGCCCGGTGACCAACCTTCCACAGAAGGCACACATACACGCACTCACACCTAGGGCCAATTTAGAGTGTCCAATCCACCTACAGCATGTCTTTGGGATGTGGGAGGAAACCGGAGCACCCGGAGGAAACCCATGTGACCACAGGGAGGACATGCAGACTCTGCACAAAAGGCACCCCAGCCAAGGATCAAACCAGGGAACCTCTTGCTGTGAGGTGACAATGCTAACCGCTGCACCACCAGGGCCACCCCTTGGCTCACTTACAGATAAGACACATACATTTTACAACTTAGTGGGAAGACAGTGTGGTAAACAGAGCTAGAGAGAACATAGAATAGATTGGGAACTAAATGAATGGAACAACTCACTGATATACCCTACAGACAGTAGTTGCTAAGCCAGTTGTTACTTCCATGACCATTTATAAAACCTGTGACCCTTTATAAAACTTGTGATGAAGTTAGAACATAAACAAAGTTTTTTTTTGGGGGGGTGGGTCATATACAGATGGATAAGCACAAGCTTGGATTTTAGCTAGATTATATTGAGCCAGTACCAGATAGGAGGCATTTAACCTTTATTCTGCCTACTCAGAGTGTGAAAGGGAAGCAGCCACCCAAGAATTTAAGAACTCCTTGATACGTTTGCCTCTTGTGGATTTGCTTTAGAATACATTGTTTAGGTCTAAAGTAGACAGGAATAAGGATACATTCTCAGGGTCGCCTCTAGAACAAGTTTAATCAAAATAACACAGAAATCATGTCCCATGAAAAAGATCATTTGAAACCATACCAGATACCAGAATCTTAATGCCATGCAGTCATGGAAAAGTTACAAAAGATGGTTTGAACTGGGGCGATAGAAGATTCCCAAAGAGAATGATGCAGCCCCATTAGACTGATTGCCTAACTTGATGTATATAAGGTATTGCAGTAACATTATAAAGTTAACTACTGTCTTTAAATCTGATTCTTAGCGCATTCCTTGAGTGCAGAAATTGATTGAAGAAGTGGACAAGACTTGAATTCTGTCACATTAGTCCTAACCAGTTCTCACTGACAAATCCCATTACTCCAACAACTAAGGAAAAATGGCACTGGACTCTTTCCCTATAGGGTACTGCTTTATTGTCTTTAGGAAGCACACAAAACATGACAGAAGCTGATGGACAAGACTCTAAAATTCACGTACCAGAAATACTCCATCTTACTTGGATAATTTTATATTCTCTGAAGACTGAGAAAGTCATCTCTGTCACTCTCAGCAATGTTGAAGTCTTTGCACAAGTCTGGACTGACAGCCAACTCAGCGAAGTTTAAGTTAGGCATGTTGGAAGCCTGTTATATGGGCTGCAAAATAGACGAGGAAAAGTGAAACTGCAAGTTGAAAAACTGGTCACAGTTCAGAACTGGCACACATCAGCTACAATTAAAGTAGGTGAAGGCCCATTTACACCTGCTGAGATAATGTTCCACGTTTGTCCTCAACATTGTTACCATCATTTGTCCCCTGAATAACCTAAGCAAAGCTTGAGTTATATTAATGGCACAGTGGACAGCTGATGATGAACAGCTCTTCAAGAAACTGAAAAGTCTGCAGTGTACAGAGTTAATTCTGATGAACCTTAACTTCTCCAAACAGTTCCTGGTCCACACAGATGACATTGAAGCAGGCATCAGTGCAGTCTTGTCCCAGTTGCTAGAGTGGGTGGAACATCTGATGAGAAATTATCTTTGGCAACAGAAAGGGAGTGGCTGTCAATTAACTGGGCCTTCATCACCTTCAAATTATTTCCTTGGAAAAAAATGTGCATTTCTTACAGACAATGGTTCTGTTTAGTAGATTGATAGACAGAAGTACAGTAATTCTAAATTGTCATTTTGGGTATTAGCTCTCTAGAGGTACAATTTTAGGATAAATCTTCATCCATGCTACAGCCGTTTTAATGTGGATGGGCTGTCCTAAAAATACAGCCCATACACAGGCAGTCAAATTGATGGTTCTATGTTGGGGGGGGGGGGTCTAGCGGCATAGTGGTCACTGTTAAGGATGCTGTATACATATAATACTATGCTATTAGGACCAAGACAGAACAGGCAAGCCTCAGCAAGGAACATATGCCTTTTGGGAAATAAAAGACACAGATAAGCTTATAGAGAACAGATTTGTGTTTCCCTGAACGTCGGAGTGAGGCAGAGTCATCAAGGTGTCAAATCTGAAGGAAGGAACTAGGTTGTAATATGTCTCTGTAATATAACATTTGGAAGATATGCCTGATTCCAGAAATGGAAGGGAGTTTTAAAGTGGAATTTATAACACCCGTAGGGTTAAATCTTATCAATAGCATAAAGTGGAATTTATACCTACCTTACGTGTTAAACCTTAGTCAGTCACTGTAAGCAGTAGTGTAAATAGGAACACCTGAGGTGTTATCCCTCCTTATTCAATCACTGTAAGCAGTAGTGTAAATAGGAACACCTGAGGTGTTATCCCTTATTCAATCACTGTAAGCAGTAGTGTAAATAGGAACACTTGAGGTGTTATCCCTCCTTATTCAATCACTGTAAGCAGTAGTGTAAAGTGGAACACCTGAGCTGTTATCCCTTATTCAATCACTGTAAGCAGTAGTGTAAAGTGGAACACCTGAGCTGTTATCCCTTATTCAATCACTGTAAGCAGTAGTATAAAGTGGAACACCTGAGGTGTTAAACCTTAGTCAGTCACTGTAAGCAGTAGTGTAAAGTGGAACACCTGAAGTGTTATCCCTTATTCAATCACTGTAAGTAGTAGTGTAAATAGGAACACCTGAGGTGTTATCCCTCCTTATTCAATCACTGTAAGCAGTACTGTAAAGTGGAAAACCTAAGATGTTATCCCTTATTCAATCACTGTAAGCAGTAGTGTAAAGTGGAACACCTGAGCTGTTATCCCTTATTCAATCACTGTAAGCAGTAGTGTAAAGTGGAACACCTGAGCTGTTATCCCTTATTCAATCACTGTAAGCAGTAGTATAAAGTGGAACACCTGAGGTGTTAAACCTTAGTCAGTCACTGTAAGCAGTAGTGTAAAGTGGAACACCTGAAGTGTTATCCCTTATTTAAACACTGTAAGCAGTAGTGTAAATAGGAACACCTGAGGTGTTATCCCTCCTTATTCAATCACTGTAAGCAGTAGTGTAAAGTGGAACACCTGAGGTGTTATCCATCCTTATTCAATCACTGTAAGCAGTAATGTAAAGTGGAACACCTGAGGTGTTATCCCTTATTCAATCACTGTAAGCAGTAGTGTAAAGTGGAACACCTGAGGTGTTAAACCTTAGTCAGTCACTGTAAGCAGTAGTGTAAAGTGGAACACCTGAGGTGTTATCCCTTATTCAATCACTGTAAGCAGTAATGTATTACTCTTTAAATCTCCTGTGAAGGTAATTTGTTCTTTAAAATCCTATGTGAAGAATTTTTGCAAGGCTAAACTGTATTTGCTCAAGCTGTTTAAAGAACTGTGATGATTTATTTCTGTTTATTTAGACAGTTTGCAAAAAAGTGACAAGTTTTCTGTTGTGCCTTGAAAATAAATCTATTTCCTTATGAGAGCTATTTGGAGTGACTGGACTGTTATCATTCTCAGCATTAAATCTTACAGTATGAATATGTGCACGTTTGAATATATGAACGTATGCATTTCCATGTCTGTCTATATATGTGCATTTGTCATACATCACTAATTTGCATAAATGGATGAGCATATATGAACATATATACAGATATAAGGATTAAAAATCCATACAGAAGAATGCTGCTGTATAGTAACAAACCAAGTAAATAACAGCAAAATCAACTTCCAGCAGCTCATCAGGTAAGCACTTTCGCAAACAGTAAGTTTGCTTTCTCAGACCTTAATGAAAAAATAGCCATGAAACACATACTTATAACCTCCCGTAGATTTAAAACAGCCTATCACTAGTCATTTCTAATTAGCAACAAGTAACCCATTCATTGCCAAATTGCATAGAGAAAATGCAGACATTAAAAATACAGGCAATGAAAATACAGGCAATAAAAATGCATTATTAATAAAAATATTAAGACAGAGGATTCCACACTATTTCACCTTATTTCCTCAATCTTTTAGTTTTCAGCTTTGATGTAATAGTTAGGTGGTCATTGAGTCCCTTCCCCAGATGTGCACTAAATTTTATTATCCATTTTAATTCTCTTTCTTCGGTGATGTTATTAATGTTCCCTAACCTGATATTTTCATGTAGAATCTCCAAGACACTGAACTTAAAATAGTGCTGACTGCCTAGTTCCAAAATGGGTTTGGCTACAGCACTATATACATGCCCCCTCCTCAAGCAATGCATGTGGTCTCGTATTCTCCCCTTTAACCTTCTATTTGTTTTCCCGATATAGAATGAAGCACAAGTGCAACAACAGGCAAGGTAGACCAAATTCCTAGAGTTACAGTTGGCATCAACTTATAACACATACGATCTAGCAGTGGCAGGATGTATAAAGTCTGCCCCTTCTTGAATATATTCACAAAAGTTGCAGCGACCACATTTAACTGTCCCCATACCCTTAGGTGTAGGAACTAACTGTGAGTCCATCTTCGGATAACATAACCTACGCCTCGAGTGCTTTGTCATCCGGAAAGCCGTCTGCATCGATCTACTCACCTCCTTATCCTTCTAAAAATGGTTTTCTTATGATATAATTTTGTTTCTATTTTGCTATTTTTTATATTTTGTTGTTTAACTTTACTGATTACAACCTCTGTACCTTGTTATGTCTTGTATGATATGTAATTGTAAATCTCTGTAACATGTAATCTTTGATGGAGCTTTTCTCCCCAGGACTCCATTGAAAAAGGTTTTGCTTGGCCCAATGGACTATCCTGGTTAACTAACAGCAAATAAAATAAAAATAAATAAATAAAAATAAAATTTTAGAGGTTGCAGTAGTTAGAAGGAGACAATATTCTAGTTGAGCCAGTAAGATACCTTTACCATTAGCATTCCTGCAGGGTCTGGATAGAAAAGGGAGAGCCCTTTAGCCCAGAATATGAGAGATCTGATTTTTTGTCTGTGTTGTCCAGGAGGAGATGGAAATTTTGGAAGGGGTCAAACCAAATTCTTAGGTGTTTGAATGAAATTACATTTTCAGTGGTGTTATTCAGATGATCGAGGATTAGTAGAGGTCTGGAATAGAAGAGAGCTGTTGCCTACTTCCAAAAATCATACTTTGGTTTTAGATGAATTAGTGAGCAATTGTTTAATATTTAGCCATTGAATCAGGGCATGAAAATCATCTTGAAGTATGAGTTCCAGAGACAGAGTGATGAGTATTATTAAGAAATTGATTACTAGCTGTAATAGAGAAAGTAAGAGGTGGAAGACTGTAGAGAGTGGAGAATGATTATGTGGGGTGGGAGCAGGAGCATTCCCATGTGGATGTTAGGTGGGAGTGGACTTATTTTTTTAAAGGTAGGAAGGCTAGTGATGGTACGAATGGAGGGAGGGAGGGAGTTCCATAGGCATGCTAGGGAAAAGGAGAGGAGGTTATGTCCTGTGGGGGGGGCGAAGGGGTCTGTAGACTTCTATTAGGTTTTGATTAGTAGATCTGAGAAGTCTTTGGGTGTGGTGAATTTTAAAGGTAGTGGACAGGGAGGGACAAAATAAATGTATCATCCATTCTGTCCATCTCAAACTCCATATGCAGATTCATCACGGGTCTATATTAGAACACCGAACATTTGAAATGTCGAGTGTTCTAATATTGACCCATTTTCAGCGAACGCTGAAAATATCAAAGAAACATAAAACCAAATGTTTTCCTAGGGAAAGAATTCAGTTGTCCGTTTCTGTTGCTTCGGTATTTTCAGTGCTCTGGTGTAAAGTTATGGGTCGGGTTCAGGTAAGTGTGCGATTGTGTGTACGTGAGGGTTAGAGCAAGTTAGATGAGTTAGGGTTAGGGCGTGGGTCAGGTAAGTGTGCGATTGTGTGGACGTAAGGGTTAGGGCGGGGTAGGTGATTTAGGGTTAGGGCACGGGTGAGGTGACTGTGCAATAGTGACGTACCTTATGGTTAGGGTTTGGGTTAATGTAAGTGGATATTTAGTGGTGTATGTATAGTTTAGTGTAGGGTTAGGTGTTAGACTTTAGGTGTATGTGTGTGGATTGCTGTTTGTTTGGTGTGCTTGTGTTGTGTGTATGTATTTTGGAGCAGCAATTTTTTTCCTAGGGAAAAAAATTTGCTGTTCTGAATGTTTGATGTTTAGTATTTTCGATTGGTAGGGTTCGATATTAGAACACTCGACATTTTGAATGTTTGGTGTTCTAATATAGACCCTTCATCACTCTCTCCCCAAGAAATCATCACGAATGAAAAACCAATGAAAAAGCAAACTAGATAACTGTGAAACAAAATGCTGACATTTTACTCACCTCTCAACTATTTAAACTTGTTAAGAATAAGATCTTCCCCCCACAAGCCTCCAGAATTTTCAAAGATGCACCAACATAAAACCTTAGAAACCTGAACCTCTCACGTCCTCTCCTCCAAACCCCACAAGCTAGACTTCAATGTAAAAACTATGCTATGTTCATCATGGTTACCTATTATATTCTCAACAGCCAACAATGTTGAATCTCACATTGTCGACACGAGAAGAGCGAAAGTGCAGAACATTGAACAGGTAAACGGAAATCTCCGTAAGGGGAGATTTCCGTTTACTTCAATGTAGTGCGTTCTCAGAGTTGGTATATTTAAGTAGCAGGGGATGTGGGGGGTGCAGAGGGGATTGCCCCACTGCCTACACCCTTTAGAGTTTTTTTTCCCAAACATTCAAAATTTTAATGGTTCGATCATTAAAGGTCAACCTTTAGAGATTCGAATCAATAAACTTTTGATGTTCTAATATAGACCCGTTCATCATATTGATCACTGTTGTAGTAGCCTTAGCTCTAAGGATTATATCCTGCTTCAGGACACCTTCCACATGCCCAAACTGTCAGGCAGCTTGAGCTGAGATTTTCATCATGAAGCCCATTAGAGCTTTACTGCCACTGAAGAGAATGCTCCTCTGAAACCTCTGAGGATCAGTTGTTTTGTGCTGTTCCTTTGCTGATCAGATAAGTTCCCTTTGGGAAAAAAAAACTTCCATTTTTTTATTTTTGTTGTCATTTTATCACTTTCCTTTTCTGGAAAGTAACTTTAAAGGTAGGAGTGTTGTGTTTTAATAGACTGTCATGAGACTGTAATGTACTTTTAAAAGGAGCGCTTATTTTTCCTGTCAGTTTAAAAGTGTTGCAGAGTAACTGAAAACATTTTTTCTATAGAGAAATTATATATATTTACTTTTGTGTGTCTGGCATAGTGTTTTAACTTGTGTTTTCTTGTCAGAAAAGTAACTTGTAGACTGGTAGTATTTACCAACATTTGCTGTTTTCCCTGGGAAAGAGGCATCACTTTCAGCTTTACCATGGTACAGACTACTGGTTCCACGGTCAGTCCTTCTTCAAACCATGAAAAGAAAAAATTAAGCAAACAGCTTTGCCACCACACCAGGCTAGCAATTTTCCTCAGCCACGTGTGGGTGACTCTGCTGTGGCCATTTGTTGTACCTCCTACCCCTCATCTTTTACCCCAGATCCCTCTGGTGTAGCACCTACAGCCACTATGAAGTGGGGGTTAACCATGTCCTCTGCAGCTGTTGGGTCCCCTCAGTGGTTAAGGGAGAGCCACTCTTGTCAGTCCAGGGAGAGGAAACAGTGAAGGTTTCCCCTGTTTTGTCAGAATGCTGTACTCATCCCTGGGGAAGTTGCTGTGCTGCCATTAGTAACAGTTGTCTCCATTTTTTCTGTCAGAAAGAAACAGAAAACCAAGCATGTATGTACTCCTCATCAACTTTCTTTGGATAGGAGTAGTTTACTGGGTCTGATTCAGGCTTTTAATTCAGGATATTGCTCTTTCTTGTAAAGTAGTACCTGGTAAAAGAGTGCGGAATGCCTCTTTTCCTAAAGAGATTCAAGATTCTGAATCTGAACAGGAAGATGCAGTGACGGATACAGGGCTTTTTCCTCAGATTTCTGATTCAAACTCAGAGAATATCTCAGTTTCTGATTCTCAGGGTGAAGGTTTCTCTTCGTCTGAGGCTATTTCTAGAATGTGCCAGTGTTTTCAATGTATAAACGCTGAGGTTTCTCAGTCCATCAGAAAATACTATGATTATTAAAGAAGAATTTTTTAGCTCTTACACCCACTCATCCTCTTCTTACTGCCTGCAGTTTTTTTCTGTAGTTAAGCCAGGTATTCCTAGAAAGGCAGACTGTATAAAGTTCCTTAGTCTTGTGAATTTGTATATACTATTCCAAAACAGTGTAAGAAAACTTCTCTGTGTGGAAGATTTTCAGTCCATATATCTCTAGTTAATTACTGTATATTAATCAGATCAGACAATAGTAGTAGAACCTAAACTCGTCAAGTCAAAAAGTAATAATAGAAAATATATAATTCTACAGCATTACTAAGTATTCGACTTTTTATTCAAAATGATGGTAATAACAATACTAACTAATTATACAATTATATAGGTTTTTAGGGTTCTTGTACACAGACCTGAAGAAGTCTAGAAGGACGAAAGCGATCTTTGTTAACAATAGGTTATGAAAATAGAAACTGATTTTTACATGCAAAATGTATATGTATATATTTATATATAATTTTTGATCGCAAAATGAACTAAGGTTGATATATTTCCAACCATGTAGTATATTGCCTTGTATAAAATCACAGACCTAATAATCTACTTAATAATGTGGTTAAATAAGATGTAAAAACAAACCGAAAACTCTCCAAAAAAGTAAACCAGGAATCAACACACAAAAGAAGACCAAATCCACAAAAAATGAACTCAGACCGTTTATGATGTAAGCGCTTTCGGAAAAGCGGTCAAGGCCTTTCCTTCTTCAGACAATTTTAAAATGCAAAAATCACATGATATTTAAACACTTGATAATCAATTAATTAACCAATTAAATAAACACCATTAACACCACACTTAACAATAAGCTGGTGTTAAATTATAAAAACCACCTACCAATGTGTTAATTTACTTAAAAATGACTCATACAGAACTAGGTAATTTAAAAACCTAAATATTTAGAAAACATATACTACTAAAGCAAATACATGTTTGGAGTGTTTAGAACTCATTTTTTAAAAATGTTAATAAAAAATCAAAACTAGCTCTTGAGACCATTTAAGAGAGCTTCTATGCTCTAAAATATGAAACAGAAAGCACCCTCTATCTTTTAAGGGCTAACAACTTAAGTAAACACTTAATGGAAAGCATTTCGTTAAGTCCTGGGGGAGTGTATGACGCTGTCCTAATCTGCCATTTCAACTCCTCTAATTCAAGGTTTAATTGCCATGGACCCCCTCTCTCATCCCTGCAGACCTGATGTAATACAGAAAACTTGAAAAAATGTTCAGGAAATTCACTCACATGCTTAGCCAAAGCATTGTTATGATCTTTCCGCTCTATAGCATACTGATGTTCATAAATTCATTTTCTAAACTTTCTTTCAGTTTTTCCGATGTAAAATGATTTGCATTTCTGACAACAGGCACAGTATACTACCCCTTCGGAGTCACATGAAAAAGACTTCTGTATTTTATAGTTGATGTTCCTTATCACTATTTGCCTATCTAGACTCAGGAACCTGCACTGTTTGCATCTACCACACCTAACCATTCCCTTATTCCTATTAAAATTATGAATGTTGGAATATTGCAAAAGGGCCTTGAGGTTTTTACCCCGTCTAAAGGTAATACTTGGTCTACTCCCTAGAATTTTAAATAGGGCCGAGTCTTCCTGGATGATTGCCCAATTTTTAACAATGATCTCTCTAATAGAGGGGACATCAACATTGAATGTACAGAAAAATCTAGTACCAATATCCTGATGTTTGACACATTCTTGGTTTAGACTTAGACTGTTGATTTTATCACTAGTAACTGAAGTCCCTTCATTATGTTTACCTAGCAATGGTTTAAAAAAAACAGATTGTCTTTTGCTAATAACCTCGTAGGAGATACCCTCCAACAAGGAGGCTGGATAGCCTCTCTTTAAAAACATATTGTTTAAGAGACTACATTCTTCCAAAAACTCGTTCTCATCTGAAACCATACGAGCCGCTCTCACCAGTTGGCCCTTTACAACTCCCTTCTTCTGATGATATGGGTGGGAGCTAGTAAAATGGAGAAAGGAGTTGGAATAAGTTGGTTTCCTAAAGATAGAGCTCTTGAAGCTTTGTTCTACGATGTCCTTAGATATCAAAATATCCAAGAAACTGATAGAATCATCGTTAACCGTAAAAGTGAATTCTAAAAAACTGGTAAGCTTGGTTATTGAGTGGATAAATTCATCCACTTCAGTTTCGGTTCCCTTCCATAAGATAAACATGTCGTCTTGGTACCTTGTGTACCAAGCGACATTAGTTTTAAAAAGAGGGTTCTGGAAGAGCATGGTGGTCTCCCAATGGGCAAGAACGCATGGCTTAAACTGCCACCACAGGGAGACCCCATAGCTATTCCTGATGTCTGGAGGTAGAAGTTCTTTTCAAACCAAAAGAAATTATATGACAAAACTAGTTCCAATAATGTTTCAATAACCAAAATCTTGTTATTGTCAAGGCCTCTGGCATGGAGAAACTCCCGAACCCATTCCACCCCCAATGTTTGAGGGATAACAGTGTAAAGATCCCTTATTTTGACAGTCAAAAATAAATACTCCTCATTGAAAGGAATACTTTTAAGTTCAATCAAAAAACTCCAGGAGTCCTTGCAAATTTGGGGTTCATTGTCGATCAAGGGCTTAAGGACACTGTCCACATACTTCGCACATGCATAGGTAACTGAGCCGCGACCATCCACGATTGGCCTGAAAGGGGGATCAATAATCCTTTTGTGGATTTTCGGAATTCCGAAAAAAGTCGCGACTCTAGGGGCTGGCATATTCAAAAAATTAAATAAATCAAGATCAATAGATCCTTCAATAAACAAATCATCAAGGACACGTCTAATCTTAGAATATGCTTGATTTAATTCATTAATGCTAACCAGTTGATAGGAGGGGCCCTGAAGTTGTACTAACATAGCTGAAACATAACTAAAATGATTCATGCAAACTAGGCCTCCTCCCTTGTCCGGTTTCATTAACCGCACCTGACAATCTTTAAGAAGTCTAATAAATTCCAATTCATCCTTTTGAATATTCCTTATTGCTGCTCTGTTTTTAACCCTATTGTTGTGCCAGTACACAGTGTTTAAAGATCTAAAATCTAACTCACACATTTTATCAAAAGAAGCAATATTAGGATGCAAATGTGGGTTAAAGACGCTAGAAATTCTTAAAGGTTCAGAACAAGACAAATGTGAGCTGAAAAACACATTGAAGTTGATTTTCCGAACAAACAACTTGAGGTCCATGATGGTATTTACTAGGTCCATCCTAGCATCGGGGACGAAATTCAGACCTAAGGAGAAAAAATCAATGATCTTGTCAGGAAAAGAAATATCAGAATAATTGTAAATAGAAAAATCCCCTGCCGAATTAGTTAAAACTTCTGGTACAAGGGATGTATCATAGGTTATCTTCTCCGTTGATTTCTTCTCTTCCGAGGGCGACCCTGATGGATTGGTGCCCTCGGATTGTTGGACCCATTGGCCTGTCGCCCCTGAAAACCCTGGGGTTCTTGTTGATAAAAATCAGAACCAGAGTTAGTTGTTTCCACAAAGTTATTCTGATATGTCACATGCTGATTAAAGTTTCTGTTATCCCCCATTGAACCTCAATTGTTGTAAACAGGCTGACGATTGCCCTGATTTTTAATGCGCTCACTCCTTCTCGGTTCTTGAGGTAAATTAATCCCACCAGTTTCGGGGGCAGGTAGTTCTTTATCATAAGCGCCATTAGAATCAGGGCACTGGTTATCGTTAGGTGAAAAAACCAAAGGTGGGGCAGGATATGCTGTCCCAGAATTATACTGATGTAAATCTCTAGCAATTTTCTTATGCTTAACACCAGACAACTTCAAAATAGTAGCATCAATGCTAGAAAATACTCTTAAATATTCATATTTATAGCGTAAAAAATCAGTATTAGAAACAATGTCCTTTTCCAAGATTTCTAGTTCAGTTCTAAGTGACACGACTTCATTTCTATAATTTTTAATAAGAGCCCCCATAAATTCAAAACCCTGTTTATTGAATAAAGTAAGGAGTTCTAAATGGAAGTCCGACTTGTCAACCAGACCCACGGGATATCTCCATTGTCTAAGCCCTTTGGGCACAATTTCTTTTTTAATACATTCTTCCAAGTACCCAATTTCAAGTTGCAGCTTCCTGCAACGAAACAACTTATTATCGAAAATGTGAATGGTACCTGGTAAATTATGTTGCTCTGTTGTTTGCACTAGGCTATTCGAAAAAGGCCTTGCCTCAATAAAAAAGTCTTCATTTCGTAAGTAAATTAACACATTGGTAGGTGGTTGTTATAATTTAACACCACCTTATTGTTAAGTGTGGTGTTAATGGTGTTTATTTAATTGGTTAATTAATTGATTATCAAGTGTTTAAATATCATGTGATTTTTGCATTTTAAAATTGTCTGAAGAAGGAAAGGCACTGACCGCTTTTCCGAAAGCGCTTACATCATAAACGGTCTGAGTTCGTTTTTTGTGGATTTGGTCTTCTTTTGTGTGTTGATTCCTGGTTAAATAAGATGTACCATTAAAGCACATTAGGGTTATATATTATTATGACAGCTACTAGGTAGGGCATGACCAGCTCGAATGTCACACTGATGGGGGAAGGGATGTGAATTTAACATGTGTACCAATAACACTTTGTTTTACAGCACAATAAACCACTCCATTGCCTGATAAAAAGTATATATATATATATTTAGAAAGCTTGTGAGGAAATTATTACTCTATTTTTGTTTTACTTGGATCGCTTGTCTGTGTAATTAATAAAGGATTTTCGACTGGAAACAGACTGCCTGCCTTGCTTGGATTACTTTCGAATACTTAGTAATGCCGTAGAATTATATATTTTCTATTATTACTTTCTGACTTGACGAGTTTAGGTTCGCTACTTCTACTACTATTGTCTGATCTGATTAATATACAGTGATTAACTAGAAATATATGGACTGAAAATCTTCCACACAGAGAAGTTTTCTTACACTGTTTTGTTTTTAGACCCACTACGCTTTAATTGGGTTGTTTTGAGACTTCGGGGATACCACAGAGATTACTTGTTTTTTGTATATACTATTCCCAAACCTTACCCAGAAACAATAGCTCTAGGTGAGCCCACTGCTATTAAGCACCTGATCAAGTCCAATCCTACTCTTTCTGATAAGGATGGGAAATTCTTGATAGGTGTGGGGGAAAGTAAGTACTTCTGTAACTCAGGCTAATATGTCAAAGTTTGTTTTGACTAAGTGTGAAAGTAAGAGGAATGTTTTAAATGCACTTTCTTCTTGTGAGGAAAAACCTGCTTTAAATAACTTAGCGTCACTTCTCATTGTTTACAGTGCGTGTATGAGTGTGTTGATATTTTCTCCAGGGTTACGGCAACTGGAACTGTTTTGAGAAGGTTTGCATGGTTGCACTCTCAGAACCCTCACAATGATGTTAAAATGAGATTTTAAATTCAACCTTAGAGATGGTGTTTGGCTTCTCTGCTGCACAGGTGATCAAAAAGTGTGATGAAAGATGCAAGATGAATTTTTCAGCCCTCCTTTTCCAAATTTTCCAAGGGATTTTCTACATCTTCATCCAGTTTTGGCAAAATGCAGAATAAAACAGTCTCTTCAGGCCCTTTGTTTCTCCCAGAAAGTCTGAATCTCTATGTTTCTCTTTGTCAACAGATAGTTTCAGACAACTGGGTTCTGAAAATAATTCATCAAGGTTACAGATGGCAGTGGGAGGAAATTCCTCCTTTCCAGTGGGGTCATTCCTCATCTTCTAGATCAGGCTTTTTTTTTTTTTTTTTTGTTATTGTTGATTTAGTTCTACAGAGCAATCACTGAATGTGTTCTCAATTCATCCATAACAGTGTGGTTTGGATCTTTCTAAACATGACAGAAACAGGTTATATCAAATAGTGTCAGATCTGCCAAAAATATAATTCTTACTAGTTTGCCCTCCTTAAAGGACCTGTACTATTCCAGTCATGGAACAGGCTGGGAAAATAATCACTGACTCTTCACATCCAGGCTACCATCTTTTTGATTAATTACCATCAGCCAGGCATTATAGATTAATACGCACCAAACAAGCAGATATAAGAACAGTTTTTTTTTTTCCCACAAGCCATTAGGTTCATAAATGTTTTTTTTAGGCTGGGTATTCTTTACCCCAAGCCTCCGCGGGTCCTGGAATATTGTTTACTTATTGTTAACACGTGCTTCTTTCAAAGTTTATTTCAGTATTTCTTGTACTGAATTGCACTTTGTACTTTGTATGTTTACATATAGTTCCATTATGTGTCTTGCTTTTAACAGTTGTTGTTTATGTAATTCCTACTGGAACCAGAGGTAAATGCCTTGCATGTGCACATACCTGGCCAATAAATGTGATTCTCATTACTTTGTTCCACCTGTTCTTTATCACATGCAGTCCCAAGGAGTAATAGAACCAGTTCCACCTTCCAAGGTGTGCAAGTCTTTTTATTCCAGAATATTCCTAGTGTCGTAGAAAGAAAATGCTTGGAGACCAGTTCTGGATCTTTCTTTTCTAAACCTGTTTGTGATAGTGCCCAAAATCAAAATGATGTCACTTTGCAGCCTACTACCTCTTCTTTCTCTTTCAAGTTTCCTGGTAATACTAGACTTAAAAGATGCTTATCACATCCCTATTAAGCCAGACTTCAGACATTCCTTAAGGTGTTGTGTGTCTGGATCATATTATCAGTTCTCTTGCCTTCCCCTTTCAACTATCAACTGCACCAAGATTGTTTGTAAAGTATCTCCCTCTAGTTATAGCTCATTGCAGGCTACAAGGTATCCACATTGTTTGGTATTTAGATGACTTGCATATCTTTGCAGAGTCTTTTTTTAAAAGTGTCAGGAATATTTGTCTTGGGTGAGAGAGATGTTACACAAGCAGGGATTGCAACAGAACACTCAAAAGTCTTTCTCGGCTCCTTCACACAGGATTGGGTTCCTGTTATCCCAACTAGACACCTCAGGTTAAAGGGCTTTTCTTCCGTATGAAGAATAGATCTCCATCTACATCTATTTCTAAAGTTTTTCACTCAGACTTTGGTCACTACAACAGAATACCTCTGGATTTTGGATCTTATGTCATCTATGATTCTCACAATATCCCTGGCAAGGCTACACACAAGAAAGACACAATGGTATCTGAATTCTTTGTTCCCCGCACCAACATCCCTTGCCTTTTCAAATCCCAGTGCTGTGGTTTGTCGGAAGAGAAATCATTTGTTGGAGACAACAAATGTCCCTAAATTTAGGTTTCCCCTTCTCCCTCTTTGCACCAAAGCATTCGGTCATCACAGATGCTTCAAAATTTGCTTGGGGAGCACTTTCAGGAGGGGCAAAAGTTCACGGGTGTGTGGAATACCAAGGACAGACACAAGCACATAAATATGAAGAAGATGCTTCCCCTGATCAAGGCACTCAGCTCTGTGATCCATCTTTAGTCCCTGGGACCTCTTCAAGTGGTTACAGACAGTACCACAGTCATGTGATACATCAACGAGCAGAGCAGCCATGTTAGCTTGGGATACAGCTTCACAACACAGTCTCACTCTACAGACATCCTGCATTCTGTTAGAGCAAAACTGCATGGCAGACAAGCTGAGCTGGACCAAGGCAGACCCACACAAATGAAACTAGCTCATGGGGTCTTCAAAGATTTGATCCATCCATGGGGATTTTCTTGGGTAGACCTCTTTGCCTCCTGTCTGATCAAACTGGCAAGATTCTGTTCAGGATTCCATGCAAGAAGGCCTGGAAGACAGATGTATTTTCTTTTCCTTGGACAAGAATGCTCCTGCATGCTTTACACCTTTTCCACATATATCCAGGGTGCTTCTGAAGATTCAGAAGGAATCCCTGAATATAATTGTCATGAGTTCGTTCGGGCCCGGGCAACAGTGTTTTTTTTTTTTTTGGAAATGACCATGGGCAATTACCACAAGCTTCCACACAAACTGAACCCATTCACACAAGAACAGGGGTGTTTGATACACCCCAACATTAATAAACTTCAGTTGACTGCCTGGATGATAGGGTCTTAATCCCTTTTATGCACCTGTTTACTGAGGACATGCAACAGGTACTAATGGAGATAAGAAAGCCAGCCTGCTACTAGAAAGTTATATATTAGCAAATGACAAAGGTTTCCAGTTAGTGCCAACAACATAACCAGCACCCATTCAGAGAAAAGTGTTCTCTGGTTTTACAGTATTTGTGTGATTTACTATCCTATGGCCTTTCTAATTCCTTTATCAAGGGTCATTTATTGGCCATTTCAGCATGTCTGCTCATGGATCCTCCACTTCTAATGCAGTCTCATGTCAAACTATTTTTGAAAGGGGCTTGCATAAGAAAAAAAAACAGTAGCCCCTCCTTGGGATCTTAATTTAGCATTAGACAAGCTAACACTTACTCCATTTGAACCAGCTAACCTGGCTGACTTGAGGTTCTTATCATGAAAAACTGTTTTACTGCTTGCTCTGACCTCTGCAAGAAGGGTATCTGAGTTGCGAGCTCTTATGGTGAGTCACCCTAACCCATTTTCCTTAGGGACATGTTTTGTTTGAGAACTAATCCTTCTTTATGCCTAAAGTGGTAGCCAAGTTTACTTTAAGGCAAGCTATCCATCTTCCTGCTTTCTTTCTTGAACTTAAAAATGAAGTTAAAAGGATACTCCATTCCTTGAATTTCCACAAACAACTTGGATACTATCTTGACAGAACTAAGTCCTTCAGATCTTCAGATGAATCATTCATTTCTTGTGATAGTAAGATGAGACAACCTCTGTCAAAATAGACTATTTCCAAATGGTAGTGTAAGGTTATTAACTTTTGCTATACTCACCATAACAAAACTATTCCAGGCAAGGTCAAGGCCTACTCTACCAGGGTCTGGCTTAATCTATGGCTTTTTGGAAAGGGGTAGATTCTAGAAGTATTCTGGAAACTGCTACTTGGTCATCTGTGCTTACTTTTATAAAGCACTATAAACTTGATTCCCTTTCTAAGGACCTTCTCCAGGTGCTCCTAGACTCTTCTTCTTCCAGTTCCCAAATGTAGTGAGTATGAAATGATTGTGCTGTGATTGATTATTGTATGCAAGTTCATTTTTTATAACCACTTGTGCTATGATGATTGTTCACAGTTAGATTTTCTAATACACACACACACACACACACACACACACATATTTACATGCACATTTTATATATATATGTTTTTTTAAGGAAGTTAATGGCTTACATAACTACATTTCCTGATATTGATTTTGGAATGTGTTCTATAAGGCACCTATAATAAAAGTGCATTATTTTTTATGGAAACATGATATTTTGCAAGACACACTATAGCCAAATTGTAGATAGTGAAGAAAATCCATTTTAAGCCCATGAGTGTTTCATAGATTTTGAATAGTTATTATAAAGTGTGATTTGAACATAATTTTATAAGCATTACCTACAATCACAGATCTAGTTTATTTTAGTTCTTAAAGTATGCTGGGAATGCAGTCTGTGGAACAAATATGCATACAAGTGCTTAGAAGCAGTTGTTGAAAATGTGCCTTTGAAGAAAATAATGTCAGGAGGTCTGAATGACCAATGTATGTTGCTGTGATTTATTGTCTCCTTTATAATTTAAGGGAAACATGCTTCAGTGCCCAATGGAAAACATGTAATGGAGCAGAGAGGCTTAAGTAACACAACCACCAGTAAAGAGCTAGCCAGATGGATTCCTACATTAAAATGTTTAGAAGAGCAGTGACCCACATGTCACTGTGCTGTCCACTTAATAAATGATGCATTTGTGGTGGTCTTTGGGGGGGAATATAATGTAAAACATAAGGAAATGAGAAGGAAATCTGTCTCCACCTTAGCCTTATGTGAAATCACTTTGTCTAGATGCTTTCCCCACCCCCACCTCATTCATATTTAGCTGCTTTACTATATCTGTGTCCAGCTTCTTCCTTCATATGCAGCTTAATCCCCCCACACCAAACGTGTTTAATGAAAAACTGCACGCATGAACAGAGACAGATGCTCATACAGTGACATGAGTAACTTTCTTGATTCGTGTTTCCAAACTCCTCCAGATTTCTCTGTTTTTATAGTTAAAGTGGGTGGTATGAATACAGAAATGTTACATGCAGACCCAAATGAATTACTGTGACTAGAACTCTAACAGCACCTGCAGGCAGCGAGCCACAGTGAGGGGTAAAAGTGACCTTTGCTGATGTGCCTTTTCATCCGTTGTCACCTGAGAGCTCACTGTACAGAAGAAACTGGCTTTGCAAAGGAGAATGTGACAAATTGTTCAGTGAAAGAAGGGTTATGTGATACCAGAGGCCATTTCACTGATGTTTTCATTTTATTAACTACATTTAACTCCTGATTTGCTTTCTTCCATTTTGTTTTCCTCCCATTTAAGTCTATTTATAAAGACACAGAAGAACAGGTGTTCCAAAGTACCAGGTTATAAAGATGGAAATCTGTTATGATGTGGGTTAAAAAGAACCCATATAAAAGCAAGATACTTGTGGAAAATGACACTATCTATAAATGCTCACTATATTAAAAGTAATTGACTGCATTTGGATACAATGTAAGATACTCCATTTGCACATCGGGCTATACCAATCTGTCTGACACATGAATAGAAATATTCCAGAATTACTGAAGGCACCCATATCACCAAATAATATGACTGTTGGCAGTATAAAATACACATTGTCACTCAGATGTCAGTTCAAAGGTAATTACATTCTTACCCTAAATAGAACAAACAACATTCACACTTTTTATTGCATATTTATTTGCTAAAAATGTTGCTAAGTGTGCATCATTGCAGATATATTGTCATGTGGTGTAACATACAATTATAGGTAAAGGTTTATGTATTTTTCATTCATGTGCTAACACATCGCAGCCAGGTAGTTGGGCTGAGTGACAATTGAAAACATGAATACCTTCAACAAATGTGTCAGACTTGACTGGCAGTAACAAATCTTGCCCAGATTCTTTGATCTGAGCAAGTACTAGTGAGTTTAGCATGCAGTTATATTCTGCAGTGATTTCAATTTAAGCCCTGATAGAGAAAACTTTTGGGGTTAGAGAATTCTTCTTCTTCTTTCGGCTTTTCCTGGTTAGGGGTCGCCACAGCAGATCATCTGTCCGCTCATGATTGGCAGTGGTGTTTTATGGTTTCGAGTTGCCAGCCCGGCGCCCAACCTTCCACAGAAGGCACACACATGCACACACACCTAGTGCTAATTTAGAGTGTCCAATCCACCTACTGCATGTCTTTGGGATGTGAGAGGAAACCGGAGCACCTGGAGGAAACCCACATGACCACAGGGAAGACAAACTCCACTGCCAAGCATGAATGGACAGATGATCTGCTGTGGCGGCCCCTAACCAGGAAAAGCCGAAAGAAGAAGAAGAAGAATTCTCTAACCCCAAAAGTTTTCTCTATCAGGGCTTAAATTGAAATCATTGCAGAATATAACTGCATTCTAAACTCACTAGCAATTGTTCAGATCAAAGAATCTGGGCAAGATTTGTTACTGCCAGTCAGTCTGACTCATTTATTGAAGGTATTCATGTTTTAAATTGCCACTCAGCCCAGCTACCTGGCCGGGATGTATTAGCACATGAATGCCGTCAGTCTTTCTAACATATATGTCCTTTCGTGGTCCTAGGGGGGCCATCAGTGGAGTTGCAATCAGGGTGATCTGTCCTGATCCTGAACACAAGACTTGATCGTATTTATCTTTAAATATGACAACAACATAAGCTACTTATAAGCCTGTATAACTTAAACTTAGACTAGAAACTGTTCATCTTTGTAATATTGGCTAGTGATCCTTACCCCCCTCCCAACACACACAAAATATCAGGTTTAATAATGATGTCAGATTTGTGTCAGAAAAGCAGATGCAAAATGTTAAGAAAATCTTGGTTTCAGAAAGCCACCATAGGGTGGTGGTTTTCTCACAATATAAAGCTAAGATTCTGAGAAGTCCTTCCCCATGGCTGAATGCCTGTACTTATTTGGCATTCTAAGGCAGTCTCACTGTTGGGGACCATACTATCTGATACTATCAGATTCTTAAACGGGACTAAGGTGCAATACCTTTTTGTCTGCTCTGTTTACCCTGCACACAGAACCCCTAACCCGGGTAATTTGATCTTCAAGTTTTTCTACCCTCAGGCATATCTAAATATCATAATATTGCTTTCAGCTCTGTTCAAACCAACATAATAAATAAAACTACGGCAAATTCATGATCGTGCTTCACAGTGTCAGAAATCTCAAAAAGAAATTTTCTACTTTTTATGTTCTCCTATAAATTGAACACATCCGTATCTGTGTCATAACTGAAAGTTGGTTTCATTGTAAAGATAACACTTCCTCATTACCCAGGCTTAACACTTATCATGTATTCAGGCCTGAGGAAAACTGCTAGGGTGTTTCCATGTTTGTTAGAAAACATATAGCCTCCAGAAAGATTGCTCAAAATCTTCAAATGGAGCACACTGAACTCCAACTCCTCCTCCTACTCAAACATAATCATCATATTATAGCCTGCTTTATGACTCCTCCCATCTCTCCAAGTGACCACAGGAGATGTGGGATGGTTGTAATTATCCATTGACAGACTGATGCATCTATACTTCACAAGCTGGTTATGATGAAAGGTTCCAGCACTTAATATTTAACTATTGCTTTGATCGAGTTGCAAAGTAATCCACTAGGGGACAGAACACCAGAGAACTTGCCCTCAACAAGCAATGCCCACACATGCACCAGTCCTACAATTTGTCCATTGCTGGTTAAATCTAACCACAAATTAGGAAACTTCTTCTTTAGAACCTATAGTGCCAGTTGTTAATTATATAAAGGAGTTTTATACCCATCTACATAAGGGTATAGACTATGCTGTTTCTTCTATTGCCAAATATAATGGAAAATTTAAAAACAAACCACCTTGATAGTCCACCAGTGTAAAGAAACTTCAAAAGTCCGAGAGCAAAAAAAAAAATCTTCCTCCATTAAAGACACTATCAAAAGGATCAGAAAAGAGCTCACAGCAATCTTTAGGGAGATCAAAGTAAAACATGAAATTAATTTAGCATCTTAGGTTAAGGTTAAGTATAGATCATTCTTTAATTGCATCAGAAAATTAAAAAATAACAGGAAGCAATGCCATAGTTAATTTACTTCCAGATAAATTTAGTGTCAATTTTACCCTAAAACAAGTAAATGGACCTTGACAAATCCCTCACCCTCAAAGACTGCAAAGTAATAATTTTTAACTGTACACACAGAAACTAAAAATATAATTTCTGTGAGTCTAGACAGTCTACCTGGTTGTATAATAAATAACACCAAACACACTTTAATGGCAGACCTCCAGAACTTGTTTAACCTAGGGTTAGCCACAGGTTATGTCCTAGAAGTATGGAGAATGTTTGTTGTGACACCTTTTTATAAGGGAGTCTTAATGCAGACTCCAGAAACAATAGACCCATCATCCTACCTAGTCTAATTTGCAAAGATATGGGAGGCATCACATCTGACTTCAACTAAGACATTAAAAACCTAATTCATCTAGAACCTCAACAGTTTTTTTTCTAGAAGGGAGGTCATTGTGATGGGTCCCTACTCTGGGCTAGTAATCAAGGAGCCTCAGTCCTCACCACTGCCTCTGGTCAGTGCAACCATGAATTTACACAGTACTTTCAGATGCAGCTCCCTGCACCAAGTACAATTTCCCTTAAAGTCACTCAGGGAGCACATTCCAGACATAGGGACAGATTGTCTTTCTGTCTCCAAACCTAAACAAATCTCCGCACCGACAATGTTGGAGCTCTGTGTTCCTGTTCCCAGTGGCCGACATACACACACACACTCTCTTGGATATTTGAGTTTCACACACACACACATACACACCTGGGAAAAGCTGGTGCAGATTTACTAACTGTTCCTCTTTCTGCCTAGACTCTGAGGTAATCATGCTGCCACTAGTCAGCTATTCTAAGGCTCTTACAAAGGGTACCCAATTATACTGTGCAAAATTAATACTAATACAAATGGTAGAGTGTGACCAAAGCAGCAAGGCTTTCAGTATCAGCCACAGTGTTAGTAAACAAGCATAAGTACTCTCAAGATATTAAAAATATTCTCTAAAGGACCAGACACAATGAAAGGTATTAAAATATTTAATGATAAATAATAAATCATAAAACAGGAGAATACTGAATACAATAAACAACAGAGTTTCAAGCACATAGATATAAAATAATACTGTTGGATAGTGTCTCACAGATGCAGAAAACAATACTAAACTATTCTCACTAAATGTCCCTGACTAACTAAAGAATTACTGTTCCCTAACTACTTACTAAAGCAAGGTAACTTAACTTTACTGTTATATCAAACAATGGTACCATCATATCTCCTGATCCCACTACCAAACTTCTAGGGTATTAATTGATAAAAACCTTAACTCTGATACTCATGTTAACAGTACTATAAAGCAGTCAACAAAAAATTAGGCTCCCTTTGTAGGATCAAACCCTTTCTGACTCCATTAGCCAGGACTACTATTGCCCATACCCACTTAATCTCTATTCTCCTCTATGCCTCCCCTATATATACTAATCTGTGTAAAAACAACCTTAACAAGCTGGCTATTTCCTACAACAATATTGCCAGATTTGCCACTGGCTCTGCCTTCAGAACCCATCATTGTCATTATCTTGAACAACTAGAATGGCTAGAGTTGCCAAACCTACTACTGTTTAACCAATTAACAGTCACCCACAAGATCCTGTATCAAAATACTAATACCCCAATACTTACCAACCTTATCACCCCCTACAATAACCTTAAGACCCTACGCTCATCAAATAAACTACTTGAACAAATAGGTAAAACCAACAATATGGCTGGTGACTGTTTGTTCTCTAATACCGTAGGCAAAACCTGGAACTCACTCCCCAGTGACATGACCTCGCTTTCCTCAATAACATTTTTCAAAAACAAACTGAAACTATACCTTAAAATACATTGGTTATGCCCTTGTGCTAACCCTGACTAACTTCCTCACTTATCATTGGGTACTTACCACTATTTCTGTACTAATCTAGTTGCTTTTCTGTTAACCATAAAGACAGTGTGCTTTTATATATTAATTTAATGTCATTATAAATATCTTCTTATAACTATCCAAATATGACATGTATAAAGATTCATTAATCAGTAATGTAAGGAAATGTAAAGAACTGCTAAAATTTGTAATGCACCCACATTTGTAAAAACTGTCATATAATATAAATAATATTGTGTTTTGGAGCTTTTCTCCCTGGGCCTCTACTGAAAATGGACATATATCCAGCTGGACTAGCCTGGTCAACAAATGTAAAATAAATAAATAAAGGTAAGCTGATGTGTGCTGAGTGTCTTACAACAGCAAAAGACAGATGATATATCCTTGTCTGTGTGGATGTGTGAGATATATTTCCTGTCAGAATTAATCCTGTCAGGTTCCAAAGTGCTGCTGCAAGAGTTTCAAAGAAATCAGATGCTGGTTAGAGGATGACATCACCTCTAGTCTCTTGACACTGGTACAATGCACACACAGAGGTTTGCTAAGATCTGTGGCAGCATCTGAAAGCTATAACACAATTTCAAACTTTCCACCCTTCCAGGGTTCTCTGATAAACATACACATTTGATCAGTCACAACAATGCAACCTAATATATATATGCATACATTCTTTCTGTCCAGCAGGACCTACTGTTGATGCATTTTTAACACAAGTAACTTTACAAATATATTTTAATTCAAACATCTGTATAAATCAGTGTTATAATCAAATAACATACAATTCTTTACAAAACTCCAGCTAGCTATGCTGGCATCTGTACACATGTACTGCTCTACTCTCCCTGGCCCAGATGGCCCTACCTTATAACATCACAGTCATATATAGTTAATGTAAGTTAACTTCTTTGAAAAGGTTGCTTTATCAGATTAAAAGAGCTCAGAATGTAAAGTCACATGTAGAAAGCTTGCAGCAGTACCATTAAAATTCAAAATGAGATATTCTGCTAGCATTTTGTCGACACAAATGGCAACTTTAATAATGTAGAGTTAGCATAATAGAAAAGAAACTTGAAGTGCTATTTCCTAAATTGCTGATTAATATATTCATATTTCTAATTTTAGCCCTCTTAAATGATAAATGCTGTAATTATTTTCTTCTTTTTAAGTTTACATTATAGTTGGTATTTTAAACAAGTTCTTTATGACATTTCAAGGACAGTTCAGTGACATCTAATGGAAGGCTTATATGGAATTCTTATTCCAGACAGTTACTTGTATAATGCATGTCACACTCTATACCATGAGCCAGTTTCAAATCAGGTGATTTGGTCTGATTCTAGCCTATCTTCTCTACACAGTTCACTTTCTCTATAGAACTTCTGGAGGGTCAGTTTAGGGGTGATCTTCATTTTGAGGAAAGTATTACAGCCACAACGTGTGGTTTTCATTGAGCTGTAAGTCATCACTGCCTCTCTGTTTTTTCTCTGTTTTTACAGGTATGACAGCCAAATATTGATTAAACAGGAGAATTGAGCGATCTCTGCTAAACATGCTGCCTTCCTTATGCTAAATGTAAGGAAATAAAGTTATTTAAAAAGTGAAACTACAAGCAACTTCACTTGATGGCTGCAATATCCTTATGTAATCTTGTACTATCTCTAAGTATCTATTATGGCTGCAGATATACAGAAAACTATAGGCATGATTTAGCCACCCTCCCCCACAACAGTGTTCAATCTCGGCCTCCAAATGGGTTTTGTACCAAGAGAATAGAGAGCAGCTACAGTCATTTCCCTGCATAAGAGTGGACATTCCACAGACCCTGGCAATTACAGGTCCATAAGTCTGACCATTATGTAAAGCCATGGAAAGACTTATCATGGAACTAATTAATAAGGACATAGGAAACCTGCAAATGCTGAGCACAGATTTGATTCATGAAGGGCAGGTTATGCTTACTTAACCTGGTGGACTTTTTTGAAAAGGTCACTATAGAGATGGATGAGGGTAAAATGGTACACATGTCATACTTCAACCTGGCTAAAGCTGTTGGCACAATCCCCACTCAGGCATAGTAGAAAAGCTAACTAAACTGGAAACAAATCCCTGTGTGACCTCCTGGATAGCCAAATGTCTCACTAATAGGATACGAGAAAGCAAAATAGGGGACGTTACTTCTACAAACAGACTAGTCACCAGTGGAATCTCTCATGCCCTGTGCTGGAACCTCTCTTGTTTGGCATCTACTTCTCTGAAGTAAAAGCCAATATCAAAGGGATCTGGCTGACTAAGTTGTCAGATGACTGCCAGTTGGGAACAGTCGCTGAATCCCTAAATAGTTAAGCTATCCTACAGGAAGATTTGTTCCAAACAAATAACTGGTGCTAAAATCATGGACTGAAACTAAATGCCAAAATGCATTATCATATCCTTCTTGGGAAGTTATCTACCCCAGGGAACAACCAGACTGACAATACACCCCTAAGAGTTGTTCCAGTTATTCAGGATTTTTGGAACTTATGTGGACAGTGGCCGAACTTTCAGCCAAGATGTGTTCATTGTCATAAAATAGTCTGTACTGCACATCTTATGAATAAAGGGATTGTGTCTAGGTCTAGGGATGTCATTAGCTCCCTTTACTCAACCCTGATTAGGCCAATAATTGATTATAATGTCCCCTCTGGCATGTATCTGTCCAGACACATGCAACAACTTTTTATTGCTCTACTCATTAAAATGATATAACACCTAAACAATATGTTTAATGCCCTGTCACTATACTCAGTATCCACCAGACTGCTAAGAGATGACATGTGTCTGGCATACAAGGCATCCTCCAACTCAATATTGATGGTTTACTGCACATCAGCAAGTCAAATGGCATCCGAAACAGTCAGTCTAGGGATCCAAACCTCTTCAGCAGCATCAACAGAAAGGTTTGGAGGGACAGCTATATGTCACAGAAGATATTGCTACTCTGGAACAGACTCACCGTCCATGTAAAACAAAGCTTATCCATGTCCATATTCAAGCACAGCTTGGGTCTATGGATGGGAAACAGAAAATGTACCCTAGGACTGTCCCCTGTACTACTAATGTCGATCTGCCTGCATTCACACTCATTATGTAACCCTTTATTGCATACTATTTTCTGACATGTTTGTCATGGATTTCCCTTAGATCTGAAGGTACAAAGATTTAAGAGAATAAACTATTGACTATTTATTCAGATTTGTGTGTTTTTGATACTGGAGTTATTACAACCCAGCACAGGCCTTCTCAGATGATATGTACACCTCATGGTGTGTGCATCCCATGGTATGGTAATCACAGTGTATCAGACAATGAGATTTTCCAAATAAATAGCACCATTTTATTAGTATGTTGTCAAATCTACCACCCACAAACTCTTTCTTAACATCTTTCCTTACTGGAAGCCCCTACTGCTGTGTTTCATTAACACCCTAAATATAGTCAGTTTAGTATCATAACTTTGCCAATATTTCATTAGTGCAACCACCCGTGTCATTAGTGAGAAGAGGGAGAGGACTCAAACCGCTATCTAGATTGCTTATAAGACAAAACCCCACCAAGAGGGCTACGTTTGGAGGATAGCTTTATTCTGTCCTACCCCTGGGGTAAGGGATGTTTATTTCCCTTTCCCATGATAAGTTATCACCCCTTTCAGCTGTGATTTCCTTTATAATAATCTAAGATTTTTTAAATAATAACTGATGTGGATTTGGAGGAGGCTTGTCTCCACTTGCTATCACCCATGGTCATAAGAGGAGGTCCCAAGGCTTTCATAAATTATCAATATGCAAGATGGTTTCCATTAAAGTGTTATGTGCCCATGTTAACAGCCTGAATGACAAAAAATACATTTCAGACATGTATTTAGAGACCTGCAAAGTTATATATTCTTTGCCCAGGAGACCCAAATCAGTGCTGATAATGAAAACATTCTTTAGATTGAAAAAAATGTTCTCTACTTTACTAAGTGGAATCAATTCAGCAATGGTACATCTGTCTTCACTGATAATTATATATCATGCAATTATAGTAATATTGCATTAAACTCATAATAATTCATAATCAATTATTATAAATTGACAGGTGACAATATTTAGAGGCATGGAATATGCGGTATTGTTAAAGTGTCTTTCAGGGGAACCACAACACTGTTATATTCACTTTACAGATTTTATCAGATCATTGCTATCCTTGTATCAAAACTGAAGTGAATATGTTGAATTGTTGTTCCCTTATCTGCTTCTCTATCCAATTATAGCTATTATGTTCTTCTGTATATTTTTTCTGGCATGCTTTGTCATTATTGTGTTAGCACTAAAAATGTAACTCTATGTTGTAACTTGTAGTTGTCACACTTGCCCGGTTTCTACCTGAAAATGGTCTCTGGACTAGCCTACTAACGCAGTTAACAAAATCTGGAGAAACTTTGCAACCTTGTCATGTCTACAACACACTTTATAGCTTATCTGAAGCAAATAATGCACAAAGTCAATAAGCATACATTTAATTTGATACTGAAAATGCTTTTAGTAGAGTAAACAGAGTCAGCCTGTTTGTACCGTTAAGGTCCTGAGTTTTTCTACCTTTTAATTGAGAAAAGACCTATACATTTCAGCAGAACTAAGGGAAGAGGTGATAGTATTTTTCTCCATCATTTTCAGATTTGGCTGGAACTAGGCAGGGATGTCCTTTATCTCTTTTCTGTTTAAATTAGTTTCAGATCCCTTGAGAAGAAGGAAGAGGTATAATAACTACAAAGCCCCCATAACAAGAAGAATCGTCCTGTTGGTCATCTAGCGTACACTGATCACATTTTACTTACTCTGTGGTCACCAGCTGAACCCCGTGCAGCAGTCTTAGAGGTCACACAGGTCATATGTGCATATATATATATATATATATATATATACACTGAAAAAACTCTTTAAAATTCAACGAAGAACTGAAACTATATCCAAAAAACTTCGTAAAAATCAGAATTATCCAATAGCAATGTCGAAAAAACACACTGAGAGTCAGTAATTAGCACTTTCATCCAATTTAATATGTTGGACTTCTTCAGAATAACATACAATTACAATACAATCCTGTATATATAACCAAAGTAATGGTGAAATGACAAGTCATACTGTAGACCAATTAGGAAATATAACTCATGAATTATGTAATAAGAATCCTGTTGAATCAAGACATTCCACTAACTGAATTATGTATAATGTATTTAGAACCCTGTTCAAAAGTAAACAAAGCCTACCACTAGTAAATGTGTAGTTAGTTGTGCCATTTTAATAAACATTTAATGTTTAAACTTTCATTTAGTCCAGGTGGGGCATTAGCATTTAACCTTAGTTGCCATCTTAATTCTTTAACCTCCAATAAAGTATTTCTATCCCCAAAAACATATGAACATAATCAAGCACAATGAATTTAAATCCTGTAGACAAAGGACATATATGACTGTGTTTAGCTAGGGCATTACTAAAATCACATTTTCTTATAGCCGCACAATGCTCCTTGATTCTTGTAGACAGCTTGCGTATTGTTTTACCAATATAAAATGCTGAACACAATGTGCAGATAGCTGCATAAACAACATTGTCTGAATTGCAGTCAAAATATGTAGTATAATGTATTTTAAAATTATTATGTTTAAAAGTATATGAGGCACCTGTAAGAATATTCTTACAGGCAACGATTTTCCACAAGTAAACATCCCTTTATTACTGTGAATGACAGGGGGTGTAACAATAAATTGAGTGTCTCTATTTTCAAATAGAGAACGTAAAGATTTAAATTTTGTGTGTAAAAACAGGACCTAGCCCTAATTTGTTGTCAACCTCCTGGCTGGAGGTAAGAATATCCCAGTTATTATAAAACACTTTCTTAATAGCTATAGAGTCCCTGCAAATAGGAACTGGGAAACTAGTGAATCTATCTATAGAGTTATGTGTAGAAAGAGAGTGTCCTGAATTATGTATTTGAGAAACGTGCTGATAGGTGCAGGACAAGGGAGTAGTCCGTGATTCAAACATAGTATTGGTTATATCATTTATAGTGTTACTACACTCATTGGTCACAAGGGGAGTAGTCTGTATTTCATTCATACTATTGGTTGTATTTTTTTCGGAGAGAAGCCTTTTAAAAGAATAGGAGGATAATTAGTGTGCCTTAAAAGACTACATCTTTAACAATAGAATTCAGTAAATCAGTAGGGTAACCTCTCTCTATAAGAAAGGAACTAAAAACATCACATTCATGTAGAAAAACATTATCATCAGAAATAATCCTAGACAATCTGATGTACTGACCTCTGGCCATATTAACTTTCATAAATAGAGGATGCATACTGCAGAAATATAAATAATTATTTCTGAATGTCTTTTTCCTAAATATAGTAGAGTTCCAAGTTAAAGAATTTGTATCAATGGAAATAAGTACATCTAAAAAGTTAACCTGCTTCCCAAAAGCTGAAATCTTAAACTTTAGAAATGGAATACTATCAGATAAGGAATTAATAAATGTAAACAAATCAGACTCACATCCCTTCCATACAAAAAGAGGTCATCAATGTAGCGTCGGTACAGAAGAATATTATTAAAACCAGGTAAATATACTAGAAAGTTACATTCCCACCAGGCTAAAACTAAATTTGCAAAGGCAGGAGCTAGTTTAGCCCCCATAGCTACACCTTTAGTTTGATGAAAAATCTTACCATCAAAGTGAAAACATTGTTAGTTAATACTAGAGAAGTTAGGGAGCAAATCATGTTAATTTTTTCCTGTGAGAAGGTGGTAAATTTTGATAAATAATTTCTTAAGTATTCTATGCCTATATCATGAGGAATGTTAGAATACAATGATTCAATATCTAAAGTAACTAAAATAGTATGTTCATCAGTAGGAGGGTTGAGAAAAAGGAGATTAAGGAAATCCCATGAATCCCTTAGAAAATAGGGTGAAACTTGTACTAAAGGGTTTAATACAAAATCAATAAATTCTGCTATACCTTCTGTCTTAGTTTTCTTGTTCGACACTATGTGTCTAAAAGGAGGATTAAACTGGTCCTTATGTATTTTAGGAATTCCGAAGAATTTTCCTAGTTGGGGCTCTGACACCGTTAAAAAATCAGCTATTACATCACAAATCTGTTTAGATTTATGTAATGCAATAATAGTTCTATCTATATGTTTAAAAGCCCGAAGGACATCTGTTAGGGTAGCCATAGCATAAAACTCACTGTTATTAAGGTCATTTAATAAAATACGAGTGTATTTATCTTGTTCCATCAACACTATACCTGAGCCCTTATCAGCTCTCATGATTCTTAGTGATCTGTCTGCTGATAAGGAATTTAAGGCAGTTAACTGTTCATTAGTAAGGTTGAACCATTTACAAGTACAGTTATGCTTTAAAACATATCGCAAGTCTTTTTCACATAACTTAAGAAAGATATGTAAGGTATTACATAGTGGTGGGTTATATAAGCTTTTCTTGACAGGTAGCTTAGTGTAAGAATATAGTACATTTTCATCTTCATCTTCTACATCATCTACATCTTTGTGAAATAAAAGTTTTAAATTAAGTTTCCTAACTTAACTTTGATTTTTACGAAGTTTTTTGGATATAGTTTCAGTTCTTCGTTGAATTTTAAAGAGTTTTTTCAGTGTTTATATACATTATCTCTACATAATGTCGAATATTTTACAAGGAGAGCTTGGCTCTAGTAGCCAATTAAATACAGACTTTCCACCTCTTTCGATCCCACCTGGCTTTTTTGCTTCAATGTACACTGATGCAAGCAGCGATCATTCTTCGGAAGGAGTGCCTACTTCAGGACTTAACAACATTTCGACTACCACTATTACATCTACTACTAGTCGGGAAACTATTCTTATTCCGACTTCTCTAAACTTAAATAATCCAGAGGTTCAACTACAGTTTCTTCTAAATGGAAATATTATCACTAATCATAAGGAACCTACAAATACAGTATCTGAATCGTCGGCACAACAGATTCCTACTACAGTTCATTTGAATGAGATGCCAGTTCAGGTTCCTACTACAGTTCATTTGATTGAGATGCCGGTTCCTACTGGTCAGACTTATACGCAGTCAACTGCTGTACATTTACAAAACAATAAACTGAACAATGAGTTCCTGGTTCCTGACAGCAGATCTAATGTACAATCAAATGCTGTAACTTTAGAGAACAATGCATGGAATAATACTTATAACAGACTGTCTAATTCACCCACTTTATGAATTCCGTTGATGCATGGTAACACCACTTTACCTGTCACTGGACAACAAACTAGTCCTTTAGCATTTCAGAGACTTAATATACAGCAACCGTTACCTACCCAACAACAACATATACATGTAAATGTTTCAGAAGACCTGTTGTCTTTCACCAACATGGAAAATGTACCTAACCCATTTGCAGAGGTAAATAACATTAATGAATCTCCTGATTTCATGCATTCTAGACAGTCTACTGCAACAAATAATTTGAAACAGATGCTTTTTAGGCTTGAAAGACTTTTTATTGCTTTTAAGAATTTACAATATGATAACTTCTACCTTTCATTTTGTTTGAGCAAGGAAATAGTCCCATTAGGTCTTAGAATTACGAAGTTTCCTAATAATCTCACAAGGGACTCCAAGTTATATAAGGAACTGGAAGTTTTGTATAACACTACTGGCTTAATAGTGATTAGGTCTCTTATAGAGCATAACAAACTGAGACTGTCTGACATTTCTCAAGAAATCCATAACCTACATTCGGTGATTATTAAACATCAAGATTTACATCTTTTATTACATGTCTTCAATGGCATTCATCCTAGAGTAACCCGACATGTAGCTACCATAGTTCACCGGAAAAAACGTAAGCTAGAGAGAGATATGCTCCAATACAAGCATAATCAAGCATATCCCTTAAGAACTGATGGAGGATACAGATATAGTTACAGGAAGTTGTTCAATAATTACCCTACGGCTCACAGCGGTCCTACTTCTACAAAGTTTGGAAGATCTACTATTAATTCTGAAAGACCAGAAGAAGAATATGGAAATGTGTTTACTGGTAATTCTGCAGACCACAGTAGTTCTGCCACCAACAATTTTATGAGAACTACCACAGATTCTATGAGATCGGATAATCAGACAATGCAGGCGGCACATCAAGACATAAACAATCCAACGGTTATTTCTTTGCCTTCCCGCCAAAATGCTATATATACTACTACAACTCCACAGTCTGATCTTGCTATGCAAAGCTTTCCCGCTGCAGTGTTGTCTGATCATAACACCCCTCGGATGTCTAATACAGAAGTAGGCATTTCCCATCCTATTAATATACACAATTCTGCCGGCTGTGTTCCTATTACTTCCCCATCTGTTTTAGCAAATCCTTTACGTCTCTTAAATTCACCAGGACCTACTACAATGAATATCTTAGATGACAGAGACTCTAATTTTTTATCCAAAAATACTCGGACCATGCCCCCCTCCCCCATGATCACCAGAAGAAGAGGGAGACTTTCATCCTACAGAGGCGAAGGAAGACAAATGAATCATGGGGAAAGAGGTTTCCTTACAAATTCTCCCACTACTCATTCTTATTCCCTAAGAAACACTCATTTTTTAGAAAGAGGCCAACCACGAGGAAGACCAAGAAGAGCTCCCACATGCTGAATGTTTCTGATAACAGCTCACACAAGCTGAATGTTTCTGATAACAGCTCACACACGCTGAATGTTTCTAATAATAACTTAGTTAATGTTAACTGCAACTCCTTACCTGTAGAAACATATATACCAGATTCTGAAGTTTTCAATTTATCTGGCAGATTTTTACCTGATAATTTCAACAGCTTACTGAAACTAGGTTTTTCTTTTATTCCTGCCTACCGTGCTGACATTTCTTCTTTATTAATAGATTTACGTGTATATGTTAGGAAACTTAATTTAAAACTTTTATTTCACAAAGATGTAGATGATGTAGAAGATGAAGATGAAAATGTACTATATTCTTACACTAAGCTACCTGTCAAGAAAAGCTTATATAACCCACCACTATGTAATACCTTACATATCTTTCTTAAGTTATGTGAAAAAGACTTGCGATATGTTTTAAAGCATAACTGTACTTGTAAATGGTTCAACCTTACTAATGAACAGTTAACTGCCTTAAATTCCTTATCAGCAGACAGATCACTAAGAATCATGAGAGCTGATAAGGGCTCAGGTATAGTGTTGATGGAACAAGATAAATACACTCGTATTTTATTAAATGACCTTAATAACAGTGAGTTTTATGCTATGGCTACCCTAACAGATGTCCTTCGGCTTTTAAACATATAGATAGAACTATTATTGCATTACATAAATCTAAACAGATTTGTGATGTAATAGCTGATTTTTTAACTGTGTCAGAGCCCCAACTAGGAAAATTCTTCGGAATTCCTAAAATACATAAGGACCAGTTTAATCCTCCTTTTAGACACATAGTGTCGAACAAGAAAACTAAGACAGAAGGTATAGCAGAATTTATTGATTTTGTATTAAACCCTTTAGTACAAGTTTCACCCTATTTTCTAAGGGATTCATGGGATTTCCTTAATCTCCTTTTTCTCAACCCTCCTACTGATGAACATACTATTTTAGTTACTTTAGATATTGAATCATTGTATTCTAACATTCCTCATGATATAGGCATAGAATACTTAAGAAATTATTTATCAAAATTTACCACCTTCTCACAGGAAAAAATTAACATGATTTGCTCCCTAACTTCTCTAGTATTAACTAACAATTTTTTCATTTTGATGGTAAGATATTTCATCAAACTAAAGGTGTAGCTATGGGGGCTAAACTAGCTCCTGCCTTTGCAAATTTAGTTTTAGCCTGGTGGGAATGTAACTTTCTAGTATATTTACCTGGTTTTAATAATATTCTTCTGTACCGACGTTACATTGATGACCTCTTTTTTTGTATGGAAGGGATGTGAGTCTGATTTGTTTACATTTATTAATTCCTTATCTGATAGTATTCCATTTCTAAAGTTTAAGATTTCAGCTTTTGGGAAGCAGGTTAACTTTTTAGATGTACTTATTTCCATTGATACAAATTCTTTAACTTGGAACTCTACTATATTTAGGAAAAAGACATTCAGAAATAATTATTTACATTTCTGCAGTATGCATCCTCTATTTATGAAAGTTAATATGGCCAGAGGTCAGTACATCAGATTGTCTAGGATTATTTCTGATGATAATGTTTTTCTACATGAATGTGATGTTTTAGTTCCTTTCTTATAGAGAGAGGTTACCCTACTGAGTTACTGAATTGTATTGCTAAAGATGTAGACTTATTAAGGTACAATAATTACTCTCCTATTCTTTTAAAAGGCTTCTCTCCAAGAAAAATACAACCAATAGTATGAATGAAATACAGACTACTCCTTGTGACCAATGAGTGTAGTAACACTATAAATGATATAACCAATACTATGTTTGAATCACGGACTACTCCCTTGTCCTGCACCTATCAGTGCGTTTCTCAAATACATAATTCAGGACACTCTCTTTCTACACATAACTCTATAGATAGATTCACTAGTTTCCCAGTTCCTATTTGCAGGGACTCTATAGCTATTAAGAAAGTGTTTTATAATAACTGGGATATTCTTACCTCCAGCCAGGAGGTTGACAACAAATTAGGGCTAGGTCCTGTTTTTACACATAAAAATTTAAATCTTTACGTTCTCTATTTGAAAATAGAGACACTCAATTTATTGTTACACCCCTGCCATTCACACTAATAGATGGATGTTTACTTGTGGAAAATTCGTTGCCTGTAAGAATATTCTTACAGGTGCCTCATATACTTTTAAACATAATAATTTTAAAATACATTATACTACATATTTTGACTGCAATTCAGACAATGTTGTTTATGCAGCTATCTGCACATTGTGTTCAGCATTTTATATTGGTAAAACAATACGCAAGCTGTCTACAAGAATCAAGGAGCATTGTCGGCTATAAGAAAATGTGATTTTAGTAATGCCCTAGCTAAACACAGTCATATATGTCCTTTGTCTACAGGATTTAAATTCATTGTGCTTGATTATGTTCATATGTTTTTGGGGATAGAAATACTTTATTGGAGGTTAAAGAATTAAGATGGCAACTAAGGTTAAATGCTAATGCCCCACCTGGACTAAATGAAAGTTTAAACATTAAATGTTTTTGAAATGGCACAACTAACTACACATTTACTAGTGGTAGGCTTTGTTTACTTTTGAACAGGGTTCTAAATACATTATACATAATTCAGTTAGTGGAATGTCTTGCTTCAACAGGATTCTTATTACATAATTCATGAGTTATATTTCCTAATTGGTCTACAGTATGACTTGTCATTTCACCATTACTTTGGTTATATATACAGGATTGTATTGTAATTGTATGTTATTCTGAAGAAGTCCAACATATTAAATTGGATGAAAGCGCTAATTACTGACTCTCAGTGTGTTTTTTCGACATTGCTATTGGATAATTCTGATTTTTACGAAGTTTTTTGGATATATATATATATATACATATATATATATATATATATGGGTCTACTTTGTTTCATTGAATCTCATTTCACTGAATTTCATTTCACTGAACTGAACTTATATATGGCACTGGGTAGAGTACTGTAAGGCAAATGAAAGGTATATGCCCTTCCCCCACTGTAGTGTGATCCTGGAATTAGTATATATAGTTGGAGGGTGTGGGGACACAGCCCCCACATTTTGGGGTGTGAGGGCGTAGTCCCCCACCCTCTTTGTTTTATATTGTATTTTACCAAAATCATCAAAACAATACATTTTAAACAATAGACATGCATAGTTGCAACACCAATGATTAACTCTTTCCAGAAGACAATATGTACTCAAACTAAGTGGGGATTTTTGATCCCCACAACCCTCAATGTGCGGGGGCTGTGCCCCCCTAACTATATATATACTAACTCCAGGATCGCACTACAGTGGGGAAAAGGGCATCTACATTGTACTTGCCTTACAGTACTCTACACATTGCCATATATACTAACAGCAGTTCAGTGAAATGAGATTCAGTGAAATGAGTTTTCAGTAATTTGAGTTTTCAATGAAGTTTTGTTCTTCTTCTGGTTTTTCCTGGTTAGGGGTCGCCACAGCGGAACTCTGGTCCACTAATGACTGGCAGTAGATTTTTATGGTGCCGAGGTGCCAGCTCGATGCCCAACCTTCAGCGAAGGCACTCCCATTTCATGGCCAGGGGAAAATGAAATTCAGTGAAATGAGATTCAATGAAACAAAGTAGACCCATATATCTATATATATCTATATATATATATATATATATATATATATATATTTATAGCTATATATGCATACACAAACACACACACACACACACACACACACACACACACACACACACGCACACACACACACATATATATACACACACACACACACACACACACACACACATATATATATATATATATATATATATATATATATATAGATTCACTTCACAATGACGAATTTCCAAAACATTAAATTTCATATGGCGAGACCATATGATCAAGTATCGAACCTTGACATTGTAAAATAAATTCACAAAAAAACAACTTTCTCACCATTATTGCAAGGGGGATGCCCCCCCCCCGCCCCCCCCCACCCCCCCTATTTAAATATACCAATCTGAGATTGCACTACAGTGAGAAAAAGGGAAATCTCCCATTATACGCTGTATGCAGATTTCCATTCACAATGTCGAGATTCCAAAACTTCGATCATATGTCTCGGCCATATGAAATTTGATGTTTCAGAAATTTGGCATTGTGAAGTGAACTCATAATATATATATAGGTTCATAGGTTCATACTAGGCTATCTGCCCTAGGGCATTTATAAGCCTAGCCAGAGTGTGTATGGCTTTCACCACCCATATTAAATTTATTTTGCTATGCCCTTTTTTAAGGTTAGTATACTGTGCCTCTGTCTAACAGTGACACAGAAGTGATACCCGGGGTAAACCTACGATCTCCCATCCACTCATCAAGATTCCTCTTGAAGAGAGTCAATGAGGGACTCTGCCTAACCTGGACTGGGATTTTATTCCAGAGTGAAGGGAGCCTCTGGGTTATGAATCTGTCCCTCCAGCATGTCCTATTTATTTCAGTGCTGAGGTTCAAGTCCCTCGAGCGCGTAGCTCGATGGGATTTGGATTTTCTGAGGTGCAGTATGTCCATTAATTCTGGGTTGGACATGACTTTATACGTCAGGCACAGATCGCCTCTGAGCAGGCGGTATGCCACTGAGTAGAGCTGGAGTTTCTTTAACCGGGCAGCATACGGCATCTGTTTGAGCCCCTTGATCCTCTTGGTGAGGTACTTTTGGGGTCTTTCCAGTTGCTGCAGGTGTCTGGTAAGGTACATCCCAAAAGGGGCATTGTACTCAATTATGGGCCTGATGAGGGATGAGTAAAGAGGCACGATGACCTCCCCTGATCTAGATGTGAATCCCTTCATGATTAGGTGGGCTATATAAAATGTTTTTCTAACCACTTTGGCCACGTGGTTGTCAAATGAGAGATTGCTATCAACTTGGGTCCCCAGGTCCCTAATTACTTCTTCTGTACTTAATGGATTACCACCTATGTGGTAATTTGTGGGCACTTTGTTTTTGCCAAAGGGGATGACTATACACTTTTTGGCGTTTAGCTTGAGGCCATGGCTCAGGCACCAGTTGTCTGTTTCTATGAGGCCCTTTTGGAGGATGCTTGTGTCGGCTGGAGAGTCTATTATGGCGCCCAGTTTGCAGTCATCTGTGAACTTGGTCAGCCACAGTCCTTTCATGTTGGCCTGTACCTCCGAGAAATATATACAGAACAAGAGAGGTCCCAGGACTGAGCCTTGTGGGACGCCACTTGTAACTGGTTTGGAGTCTGACATGGCTCCAGCTATTCTAACCATGTGGGTTCTGTCCTTGAGCCAGTTTGCAACCCATCTAGTGACATAGGGGTTTATATTTAAGCTGGTGAGCTTATCTATAATGCCCGAGTGGGGTATTGTATCAAAGGCTTTTGAGGTCCAGGTAGGCTGTGTGGACCACCTTCCCCTTGTCAATGGCCTTGGTGACTGTTTCAAAGAAATCGACCAGGTTCAAGAGGCAGGATCTGCCCTTAACAAAGCTGAGCTGGGTAGGATCCAGTGTCTGCAGGTCCCCAATATCTTTATTTATAAAGTCCATGATGATCCTTTCCATAGCTTTGCAGACCAAGCTAGTGAGACTTATGGGGCGATAGTTTCCAGGATCCGTTGAGGCACCACCTTTGTGGAGAGGGACCACTGTTGCTGTACGCCACTCTTTGGGTACATATCCTGTAGTAAGGCTGAGATTGAACAGTAGTTTTAGGTTTGGGTTTAGCTCTTCTTGGAGTTCATGTAGGACGCAGCCTGGGACACCGTCTGGTCCCATTGATGCTGTGTTTCTTGCTTTGGAGAGGGCAGCTCAAAAAATTAATAATTGTTGTGTATTACTCTTGTAGACGTACAACTAAGTATAAATTAAGTATCATATTGGAACTGTTTTTTCCTGTCTTGACCTATCTAGGTTATATATTTTGGTTCAAACAGTAATAATGTGAAAAATGACATAACTCAATAACCACAGAATTAAGACATTTCAGGCATAGAAGACTCAATTTTCTATTATCATTAATGGGAAGGAAAACATTTTGAAAACTAATATTTGTGGCCTGTTTTGCAAAGGGGGGGGACCCTTTTGTTTAGTTGGGGGCCCCCCTCCCCGGGAAACCCCAAAAAATTTTGTTTTTTAGCAGTTTTAAAAGGGGTTTTTTGGGGGAGCTATTTGGGCGTTTCCCCAAGGAACTGGCATCCTTCATGTTTTCCTACCTCCAAAAAATTAGCCAGGACAGGAAGGACGGATGTTCTTGGGGGCCCTTTAACCTGGTTGGATTACCTGGCCCCTTTCAACCTTGGGGTTTTTCCGAAACCAAAATTTTAAACCCCCAGCTGGGGTTTAATTACACGCAGCTGGCTATCCTAATTCCATTTCCAACTCCTCCATGCCTCCTCTCTTATGCGGCCGATGGAGCGAGCAGAGCCGCAGGGACAGGGTAGCCTTACGTAGGCATGCCTGGATGCGGCTATGCAACTTTATGGAACCTTTCAAGACGTCTTTCACGAACTCCCTTTGATGGATCATCTCTTTTTGGTCCTCAAGTGAAAGAAACCCTGACTAGGTGCGAGACTGATGGCAAGACCCTTTCTGCCGCCGGAGTCCGCTTTCTACTCCTTCTAGGCCTTACCCCAAAGGCCAGAAGGGTGGAAAGATGTGGTTCCATAAACAAGCTCAAGGGACTTCGCCTGACGACAGAGTCGCTTCTCGCCAGAGGCAGAGGCGGGAATAACAATGGTAGACGCCGTCCCTAGAGGCAGGGGGGTCCGCAGAACCAGGGCAATCGGGAAGCCTTCCTGACAAGCCCTTTCAGCATCCCTGAGGTGTTGCCCGACTGCCCATCTTCGAGGCAGTCGGGGAAGATTGTCACTGTACCCAGAAGCCTGGCTATCCCTGACTCAAGACAAATGGGTACAGTCCATCATTTCGAAGGCTATTCTATCCCCTTTCTCCGCTTTTCCAAATCAGTCAAAAATCCCTTCCAGATGTTCCACCGCTCAAAGGGATATAGCAGCTTTGGAAATTTCAAAACTGCTTGCAAAAGAGCAATTCAGTTAGTGCCAGCAGACCAACAAGGATCCGGAATCTACTCAAGGTTCTTTTTAGTTCCAAAGAAAACAGGGACTGGAGACCGATTTTGGATCTCAGTGTCTTGAACAAATCAGTCAAGAAAACAAGATTTCGATGGTCACGCTGCAATCCATTCTTCCCTTTGGGCAAAGGAAACTGATGTGCTCTATAGACCTTCGATGCGTACTATCACATAAAATGAACAGACGCTCCAGAAGATTCCTCCGCTTCAGGCTGGGAACCAGTCATTTTCAGTTCAGGGCCCTGCCCTTTGGTCTCACCACTGCCCCGGTGTTTACCAAATGCATGGCAGTGGTAGCTTCTCACCTGAGACGACAAGGATTCCAGGTGTTTCCATATTTGGACGACTGGCTCCTCACAGCCCCACCAAGCATCTCCTTTTGATGGCCAGAGATTATACTTTTCGCTTGTCAAAAACTGGGTATTTCAATAAATTGCGAAAAGTCTGTTTTGTCGCCTTGTCGTACTATTACCTACATAGGCTAAATTTAGATACTATAAACATGTCTGCAATGCTAACTAACCAAAGGATATCAGACATTCACAAATTGGTGTCACTTCTTCTCAACAACAACAGAGCCAAAGCCAGGTTAGTTCTAAAGGTGTTGGGAATCATGGCGCGCCATACCTCTCCTCCCATTGGCCAGATACCACATGCGGATCCTTCAGTGGATGCTTTTTCTCAATGGTCATACCAGGAACTTCCAATGTCTCACACCATTATGATCACGCAAGCGCAAAAGCATCTCATGTGGTGGATGTCTTCCCCCCAGCTCCTGTCGGGAAGACCATTTGTTCCACCTCCTCCGGTTGCTACTCTGACAACGGATGCCTCCCTGATCGGGTGGGGGCATTATGAGGGCAGGACAGTCCAGGGCACATGGCAACCAAACGAATGCCACTTGCACATAAATGTTCTGGAGATGAGAACAGTGCTTTTAGCGTTGCAAGCCCTTCAAGACTCTCTTCCCTTAGGAACGATTGCAATCCAGACAGACAACATGTCTGTAGTGTGGTACATCAACAAACAAGGCGGAACCAGATCATACCCCTGTGTCGAGAAGCACTCAGACTGTGGCAATGGGCGATTTCTTCTCAGCGCTTCTGATAGCAACGACATCCCCGGAAGTCCAATCACATTGCGGACAAGTTGAGCAGAGCTATACTCATGCCTCACGAAAGTGGTCTCTGAAAGACTCTGTAGTGAGAGATATTTCTCAAGTGGGGTCAGCCTTGCTGCGATCTTTTTGCTACTCCCCAAAACAGCAAGTGCAGAGAATACTTCACTCTATTCCCTTTACCAGGCCAACCCAGCAGGGACGCTCTAGTCCAAGTTTGGCCCCGGGACTTCTGTATGCATTTCCTCCTTTCCCTCTGATCTCTCAAGTAATACAGAAAGCTATCGCTCAGAAGGCCTCATTGATCCTCATTGCTCCTTACTGGCCTCGACAAGTGTGGTTCCCCTTTCTACATCGTTATCTCTTGGAGCGACCGTGGAGTCTGGACCTAGTTCCAGATCTTTTGATCCACCAATCGGGTCAGTTTCACCGCTCCTCCACTCTCTGAACCTCACTGCTTGGTTCCTCCAGTGCCAACCGTAGCCAGGCTTCCTCATTTATCTCACCGGTTAGAGATATATTGATAGCTTCCCATAAATCTTCCACTCGAAAGATTTATTTGAGTAAGTGGAAACGCTTCTCATATTGGGCACAAAGAAAGGACATAGATCCTTTTACCGCTTCCATCCAACTAGTCCTTGATTTTCTTGCTGAACTCTTCCATGCAGGTTCATCTCCATCTACTCTTAAGGTTCAGTTGGCAGCTATTTCTAATTTTCATGTGGGCATTTCTGAATCTGCCCTAATGTCCCACAAACTTTGCAAAGCCTTTTTGAAAGGAGTTTTTCTTCTCAGACCTCCTATAAGAAATCCTCCTTCTCCTTGGGATCTAAATTTAGTTCTTGCTTCATTGATTCTTTCCCCTTTCGAACCTGCAGCTTCATGTTCCTTGAAATTATTATCATGGAAAACTCTCTTTCTGGTGGCTATCACATCAGCCAGAAGAATTTCAGAACTTCAAGCACTCAGTTGTCGTTCTCCTTATCTTTTGTTCCATAAGGACAGAGTTTCCTTACGAACTAACCCGTCCTTTTTGTCTAAGGTGGTTTCAACATCAAATCTAAACCAAAGCATTGACCTCCCTGTCTTTTTCCCAGAGTATTCAAATAGGTCTGAACAAAAATTACACTGCCTGGATGTTCATCGTCAATTAAGGTACTACTTGGACAGGACGAAACAATTCAGAAAATCTGATCAGCTGTTTGTCTCCTATGTGGAAAGCAGAAAGGGACTTCCAGTTTCAAAGGTATCTTTATCCAGATGGCTAACATCTCTGATTACCCTTGTTTATGAGATTAGACACCAAAAACTGCCTAATAAACCTAAAGCCCATTCCACCAGAGCTTTGGCTACTTCTCTAGCCTTCCAAGACAGACTGCCTATTGACACCATTTGTGCAGCGGCTACTTGGGCTACTCCTCACACTTTTATTTCCCAATATAAGTTGGATTTAGCTTCTAGGCATAGAGCTAATTTTGGTTCCACTGTTCCCAGGAGTCTGTTCCGTTAGGCCACCCGGGACAAGGTGCTAGGGACGCGGTCCCATCCAGCAAGAATGAAGGCGAGATAGACAACTTAACATATAGAAGTTATGTTCTTACCATAACATTCCATGTTAGTTGTCTTCTTCTCGCCTTCTTCTTCCCCACCCTCCTTCCCCCCGGCCTGGACAGACCTAGAGGAGTTGTGATCGTGACCTCTCTTTCTACCACCTCTTTCTTAGTCATATGCTATTATGCATATTTCTTGTTTCAGGATATAGGTCACCCTGTTTCTTCCTGCTGTTAGAGGTGGATTCTGTTTTACAGTTATACTGTTATTGACATAAGCTGGGTTAGCTTACAAACGAGATCTGAGGTAACTCTTGCCTAGCATTGTGGGATATAAGGGGAGCCTCGAGCCGGTGGAACCAACTCTCGAGCTTTTAGAGTGGCCGAGTCGGAGCCGAGGTCGGCTCCGAACCCATCCAGCAAGAAGAAGGCGAGAAGAAGACAACTAACATGGAACGTTATGGTAAGAACATAACTTCTATTTATTCTGAAGAAGTCCAACATATTAAATTGGATGAAAGCGCTAATTACTGACTCTCAGTGTGTTTTTTCGACATTGCTATTGGATAATTCTGATTTTTACGAAGTTTTTTGGATATATATATATATATATATATATATATATATATATATATATATATATATGGGTCTACTTTGTTTCATTGAATCTCATTTCACTGAATTTCATTTCACTGAACTGAACTTATATATGGCACTGGGTAGAGTACTGTAAGGCAAATGAAAGGTATATGCCCTTCCCCCACTGTAGTGTGATCCTGGAATTAGTATATATAGTTGGAGGGTGTGGGGGACACAGCCCCCCACATTTTGGGGTGTGAGGGGCGTAGTCCCCCACCCTCTTTGTTTTATATTGTATTTTACCAAAATCATCAAAACAATACATTTTAAACAATAGACATGCATAGTTGCAACACCAATGATTAACTCTTTCCAGAAGACAATATGTACTCAAACTAAGTGGGGATTTTTGATCCCCACAACCCTCAATGTGCAGGGGCTGTGCCCCCCTAACTATATATATACTAACTCCAGGATTGCACTACAGTGGGGAAAAGGGCATCTACATTGTACTTGCCTTACAGTACTCTACACATTGCCATATATACTAACAGCAGTTCAGAGAAATGAGATTCAGTGAAATGAGTTTTCAGTAATTTGAGTTTTCAATGAAGTTTTGTTCTTCTTTTGGCTTTTCCTGGTTAGGGGTCGCCACAGCGGAAATCTGGTCCACTAATGACTGGCAGTAGATTTTTATGGTGCCGAGGTGCCAGCTCGATGCCCAACCTTCAGCGAAGGCACTCCCATTTCATGGCCAGGGGAAAATGAAATTCAGTGAAATGAGATTCAATGAAACAAAGTAGACCCATATATCTATATATATCTGTATATATATATATATATATATATATATATATATATATATATATATATATATATATATATCTATCTATATATATATATATATATATATATATATATATATATATATATTTATAGCTATATATGCATACACAAACACACACACACACACACACACACACACACACACACACACACACACACACACACACACACACACACATATATATACACACACACACACACACACACACACACACACATATATATATATATATATATATATATATATATATAGATTCACTTCACAATGACGAATTTCCAAAACATTAAATTTCATATGGCCGAGACCATATGATCGAAGTATCGGAACCTTGACATTGTAAAATAAATTCACAAAAAAAAAAAAAAAAAAAAAAAACAACTTTCTCACCATTATTGCAAGGGGGATGCCCCCCCCCTGCACCCCCACACCCCTGCTATTTAAATATACCAATCTGAGATTGCACTACAGTGAGAAAAAGGGAAATCTCCCATTATACGCTGTATGCAGATTTCCATTCACAATGTCGAGATTCCAAAACTTCGATCATATGTCTCGGCCATATGAAATTTGATGTTTCAGAAATTCGGCATTGTGAAGTGAACTCATAATATATATATAGGTTCATAGGTTCATACTAGGCTATCTGCCCTAGGGCATTTATAAGCCTAGCCAGAGTGTGTATGGCTTTCACCACCCATATTAAATTTATTTTGCTATGCCCTTTTTTAAGGTTAGTATACTGTGCCTCTGTCTAACAGTGACACAGAAGTGATCCCCGGGGTAAACCTACGATCTCCCATCCACTCATCAAGATTCATCTTGAAGAGAGTCAATGAGGGACTCTGCCTAACCTGGACTGGGATTTTATTCCAGAGTGAAAGGAGCCTCTGGGTTATGAATCTGTCCCTCCAGCATGTCCTATTTATTTCAGTGCTGAGGTTCAAGTCTCTCGAGCCGTGGCTCGATGGGATTTGGATTTTCTGAGGTGCAGCATGTCCATTAATTCTGGGTTGGACATGACTTTATACGTCAGGCACAGATCGCCTCTGAGCAGGTGGTATGCCACTGAGTAGAGCTGGAGTTTCTTTAACCGGGCAGCATATGACATCTGTTTGAGCCCTTGATCCTCTTGGTGAGGTACTTTTGGGGTCTTTCCAGTTGCTGCAGGTGTCTGGTAAGGTACATCCCAAAAGGGCATTGTACTCAATTATGGGCCTGATGAGGGATGAGTAAAGAGGCACGATGACCTCCCTGATCTAGATGTGAATCCCTTCATGATTAGGTGGGCTATATAAAATGTTTTTCTAACCACTTTGGCCACGTGGTTGTCAAATGAGAGATTGCTATCAACTTGGGTCCCCAGGTCCCTAATTACTTCTTCTGTACTTAATGGATTACCACCTATGTGGTAATTTGTGGGCACTTTGTTTTGCCAAAGGGGATGACTATACACTTTTGGCGTTTAGCTTGAGGCCATGGCTCAGGCACCAGTTGTCTGTTTCTATGAGGCCCTTTGGAGGATCCTTGTGTCAGCTGGAGAGTCTATTATGGCGCCCAGTTTGCAGTCATCTGTGAACTTGGTCAGCCACAGTCCTTTCATGTTGGCCTGTACCTCCGAGAAATATATACAGAACAAGAGAGGTCCCAGGACTGAGCCTTGTGGGACGCCACTTGTAACTGGTTTGGAGTCTGACATGGCTCCAGCTATTCTAACCATGTGGGTTCTGTCCTTGAGCCAGTTTGCAACCCATCTAGTGACATAGGGGTTTATATTTAAGCTGGTGAGCTTATCTATAATGCCCGAGTGGGGTATTGTATCAAAGGCTTTTGCGAGGTCCAGGTAGGCTGTGTGGACCACCTTCCCCTTGTCAATGGCCTTGGTGACTGTTTCAAAGAAATCGACCAGGTTCAAGAGGCAGGATCTGCCCTTAACAAAGCTGAGCTGGGTAGGATCCAGTGTCTGCAGGTCCCCAATATCTTTATTTATAAAGTCCATGATGATCCTTTCCATAGCTTTGCAGACCAAGCTAGTGAGACTTATGGGGCGATAGTTTCCAGGATCCGTTGAGGCACCACCTTTGTGGAGAGGGACCACTGTTGCTGTACGCCACTCTTTGGGTACATATCCTGTAGTAAGGCTGAGATTGAACAGTAGTTTTAGGTTTGGGTTTAGCTCTTCTTGGAGTTCATGTAGGACGCAGCCTGGGACACCGTCTGGTCCCATTGATGCTGTGTTTCTTGCTTTGGAGAGGGCAGCTCAAAAATTAATAATTGTTGTGTATTACTCTTGTAGACGTACAACTAAGTATAAATTAAGTATCATATTGGAACTGTTTTTTCCTGTCTTGACCTATCTAGGTTATATATTTTGGTTCAAACAGTAATAATGTGAAAAATGACATAACTCAATAACCACAGAATTAAGACATTTCAGGCATACAAGACTCAATTTTCTATTATCATTAATGGGAAGGAAAACATTTTGAAAACTAATATCCTACTTTGCTTACTGCATCCATCATTTAAAGCCACAACCCTCTGTGATAAAGATTAGTTTGCTGATATAGTTAAAGGTGTATGGTAATTTATATGGCAAGATATGTGCCCTAGGATTGTATGCAGTGAGTAATGTTACCCATATTCAAATGGAGGTGGCCATGTGCTCAGCCTTGAGGCTTTTCTTAGCTCCTATTGGGTGTGTTTGAAAGGATCTGTATGCTCTTATCCAGACAAATACTCTAGAATATCATCTTGCCTCAACAGAATACAAGTGGTAGTTTTTAATTATACCACATCAATCACCAGTCAGTTTTAAAACATTTATCATATGTGATCTCAGTCTTGGTTTACTTTTGTTCCCTCAGCTTTTAGGGATTATTACCACTGGCTGATACAATGCAGAGAGTTTTTAAGAGATTAGGGCAGAAAATATCTGAACTAATCATTCTTCTGGGATACAACCTTCCCTTCAGACATAATGCTGATTTCAGGGCTTATGAAGTCCTAAACCAGTTAAAAATCTACTACAGGATCTCAGATTTTTAGTTACAAGTCTAGATGAACATATTTTTCCATAAATGTAATTATACCTTCTTATTAATTACCCTAAATTATACTTGGGTATAATTTGGTGCTGTGAGTTATTTAACTGACACTCCTCCAAATGATAACAGTACAAAAATTAGGCAATATTTGACAGACGTCTTTGATATTATGCTACGGTCTATGCATAACCATCCATATTCATGATCATTGATAATTATATATGATTTCAAAGAGAATGTTAAATGCTTAAGTTGTACAGTATTAGAAACAAATATGACAGACACCAAACAGTAGAAACTTAAACATAAAATTCTAGTGAACTGCTTAATCAAACACCCAGTACAATGAGATATGAAACCCCATACTTGGATAGAGATAGTATCCCAGCAATCCCCCTAACTTTACCTATTATCTTCATCAAGGACTCTATCTAAAAACTCTGTTTATATGAATATAAATATGTCATAATATAACATATATTCAGCTGAGATTTAATCCAGTATGATTCTTTTAAATAGTTAAATAAAACATTTAACTAAGTATATTTATAACAGCAAACTGCTGTTTATTTGGATATATTTATAAGTATCTTAAAATAGAAAATAACATTCATAGCCTAATTAGTTAAATAAGTAATTGAGATTAATACATCTTTAGTAGATAAGTCTAATGTTAATATCATTTATATATCACACGATGATATATACTATCATCATATATCATATCATATATTAATGTATATGCTATATTAATATAATATAATATTAATATATTACATTGCATTATATATATATATATATATATATATATATATATATATATATATTTATATATGATTGCTATAATTTATATTATATACTATATTATATTATGTATTATGTAATATATTATATATTACATAGTATATTATTATATATTATGATATATATTGAATTAATGTATTATTGATATAAAATATTAATATATATTATATCATATAGCATATATATCCTATTATCATATAATGTATCATATTATTATCATATTATGATGATATATACTAATATCATCATAATAACATACTAATATCATTCAGCACATTTGACTGTATAGCTTCTATTAAGCTACAGTATATGTATCTCAAACATTATATTATTAATACATAAGAGAAAATTAAAATCAACAACTTCTCATTAAGCTTTTAAGTAATTATTTAAAAAAAACTGTCTGCAAGCATCCATTTACACCAGTTTAGAATACAACAGTCACAGAGTGAAAAGTAAAACCAATTCCACTATGAAATGCAATGTGTAAAAAGTTTGAACAATCACTACTAAATAGATTAACTATAATGCATCTATAAATGTTCACAGCAAAGCATTAAAAAAAAAAACACAAGATATATATGATTCTTGAAAAAAACATTTTTTTCCTACATTTAAAGTTTACAAGGACAGTCCAGAAGGACATAAGTAAATATTATTGTATGAACTTTAAAGTAGTATAACTTTGTTTTAGTATAATCTATATTATCCTAAGCATAAATGTCATTTAGAATGATTTAATTTTTATACTTAAGTTTCAAATCACTCTATTCAACTTCTTTTGATCAAAGAGATTGTATTATTCTTTAAAGAGTGCACCAAGGGATCAGTTGTAATCTTAGTAATTATTTTCCTAAAATAAATTTAATTAAATATTGCATATATTGGTGTAACTCATATCTCTGTAATGGAACATAAGTATAATAAAAAGTAATGTTTAACTTACTTATTCCTCTACTGATATGTGTAGATTTTAACCATTATGAGGACCAGATACTTCCCAGATTAAATTAACTGCTAAATGGCTCAGACATGACCTTTAGCCTTAGAGCTGATGTCAATGAAAGTGCATCTGAAGCTTCTGGGGTGGTTTGCACTGCCGAGACTGTGTAATGTAATTCTAAATGGGATATTTTTAGACAAAAAGTATCTTGTGAGTCTGGCAGGAATCATAGAAGATGTAAGTAATCAAAAATGAGTTAGTGTGTCTCAAGCGTGAGACAAGAGAAGCAAGTCTAACTCAAGCAATTTAAATGAATAAATGTAAATGGTGGGTTTTTTTCAGTAATAACAACAAACCTAGCTAAGTCAAGATAGCAGCACAGTTTGTATACTCCCAACATAACCACTTTATAATATAACAAATTAAATAAACATTACGGAAATTAAGATTCATAATAAAATAACAGACTGTTTAATGGTCTAAATTAGTTTCTTTTAAAGTACCAGCGAAGTACAACACTGCAAAACCATTCAAGTTAGCTATTTTGTAATAATCATTCGTACACTGAAGAAAATCAAGCTTGTAACAAAATAACAAAGAATTAAAATTTATAATGAAGGATGTTACCCTTATCTAAATTATTGGAGAAGCACAAACACACTGCATGCTTCTATTGAAACGGTGTTTAAAAACAGTGACATTGACGGGTATATTCTGAAGCTGTTTCATAATAAATAAACATAATCAAATCTTTCAATATTTGTTGCTACATACTATTTAAGCATTGAAATTCTGACATATCTAGATAGTAAGTAAGCTTATATTATAAAAGACATAGATTTGTTTGAAAAAGTGTTTGTTTTACCTTTTTTTTGATGTTCTAAAGGATGTATTTCTTTTGTTTAAAATTCGGTGGTAACACTGTGTATAAATCAAGGATTCTAAAAGGAAGACGAAATCAGGTTAAAATTAGAAACATGCATACAAATAAGATTAACATTTTATTTTCCTTTAATTTTTTTCCTTTTCTGTTCCCATGTCTTCCATCCATCCTATTCAGCATGCCTCTTGAAAGAACTACTAATCCAATCATAGCTTCCACTTGATCTAATACGTCATATAAACCAGGTACCCTTCCTAATGACATTAGTCACTTACTTTTATAATTAGACAAAAGACATTTATTCCCAACCAAACCATCTTTAGAACTACCCGGAACAAGAACAATTTTAACTCAGTAAGCTTTTAAGCAGAACTTAAGGCTTGTGATTGGTCACCCCTAAAACACCTTCTTCTTGAGGAAGCAGTGTGATACTTTAACTCAAAATTCTTACCAATCCTGGAATACCATGCCCCCACTCGCTCTGTTAGAACTAGGAGCAAAACTGCTCCATGGCTCACAAAAGAGACTAGGCTTAAAATCTTACTGAGAAACAAAATCTGGGCCAAATGGAGAACTAATAAAAATCCAGCTGATCATCAAAACCTTAAACAGCTGAGACATGCCACTAAAAAAACAATACTTCTTGACAAAAAAAATTACCTTAAACTCCAGCAAACTCATCAACATAAACCACAAAGTTTCTGGTCAGGTATTAATAGACTCCTACACCCAGGACACTCTAAGACACCAACTCCATGAAGTTTCTCCCATAACACTGCCAACCAGATTGCTGATGCTTTCAATATCTTTTTCACTGAAACAGTCCAATTTCTAGCAAATTCCCTGCCACCTGTTAGCTCAAGTTTGCCTTCCTCCTTAACTAGCTTACCTCCTACATTTCATTTACAACCAGTTCCAACATCCCTCATCTACACCCTACTTCAAAAACTTAAACCAGGTACACCCTCAGCTGACCTGTTACCAGCTGAATACCTGCAAATTGCAGCAAAAGTACTTGCCTATCCCATTTCCATCCTAATAAATAGAACCATTACTGAAGGTTCCATTCCATCTCTCTGGAAAATCTCCCATATTATCCCACTACATAAGGGTTGTAACTCTACTGAACTCTCAAACTTTCGCCCCATAGCCTTACTCTCTCCTTTAGCTAAAATCATGGAAATATGCATTCTCTGGCAACTACTTGATCACCTTCTCCTAAATAACTTACTAGCTGACTGTCAGCATGGTTTTAGGCCATTCCATAGCCCTCATCCTTTTCTGATTGCATTAACAAAAATCATAATGACAACATGCTTTCCTATGCACTCTTTATTGACCTCTCTAAAACCTTCGATATGGTTAACCATCAGTTACTTATAAATATACTTAAATTGCTTTCACTAGACACACAGGCAGTACAATGGTTCAAGTCCTACTTAGAAAATAGACAACAAGCTGTCCTTGGGGAGAATAAGTTATCCACACATATCCCTATTACCCTTGGTGTCCCTATCCTGGCCTATCCACACATCTGCCTATTACCCTTTGTGTCCCTCAAGGCTCTATCCTGGGACATCTCCTTTTCTCTATCTTCATTAATGATCTAAATGTAAATCTTCCTCAAGCTACCTGCATACAAGATGCAGATGGCTCCACATTAATTTGTGTTGCTGCTTCTTTAGCCGAACTCCAATCCATCACCTAAAAAGTATTTAACTTAGTAGAAAACCGGTTCCTTCAATGCTGCCTCCTCCTAAACCCCCAAAAAACTAAACTATTGCTGTTCACTCCTTCATAAAAGTCCTTCCCAATAGACTTCACAGTTATATCCAGTAATGACACTGCCATATCACCTGACCTAACCACCAAACACTTAGGAATAATAATTGACCACAACCTTAACTTTGAGTCGCACATTAACTCAACCATTAAATCAGTTAATAGAAAAATAGGTTCCCTTTACAGGATTAAACCTTTCCTTACTCCTTTAGCCAGAACTATCATTGCCCACACCCATCTTATCTCTACCCTCCTCTATGCCTCCCCCATTTATACTAATCTGTTCAAAAGCAACCTCAACAAACTGGCAACCTCCTATAACAACTTTGCCAGATTTGCCACTGGCTCCCCATTTAGAACCCACCATTGTCAAAATCTTAAACAGCTAGGATGGCTGGAACTGCAAACTCAGCTTCAATTTCAGCAACTTACTATCACCCACAAAATTTTGTATCATCTCAGTAATACTCCAATACTCTATAGCCTTATCACCCCCCTAAAAAAATCTTACAACCCTTCGCTCAGCTGATAAATTAGTAGTAGCCATCCATAAGTCCATCAATAAAGCAGGTGACTCTATTTTTTCTAACTCTGTGGGGAAAACCTGGAACAGGCTTTCCAGTGAACTATCATCTCTTTCTTCAAAACCACTTTTCAAAAAGCAACTAAAAATACTCCTTAAAACACAATGGCTATGCCCATGTAGTAACCCAGACTAATACTCTCCTTTCTTTCCATGTCCTCATCTCTCTCTATTGCTGCTCTCTCTGTGTACCTCTCTCCCAGATCTTAGATAGTGGGATCAGTAAGCTTCCTTAATTCTGTTACTAGCCTAGTCTTTCTGGGAAACTACCTCTGAGTATAAACCCGCATAACAATCATTCTACTGAAAGCACATGTGTCTACTATGTATATATTTGATACTTTTTTCACTTGGTATGTAGAATTTGGAAGCTACCTAAAATCATTTTTAACTAGATTTTTCTTATTTATCTCTTAGAGTATGATATTACTTGCTAGCCTTCTACATCATGAATATCAAGCTCTCTACTGTGTGAATATGTTTCTACCTCATAATTACGTCTACTTATCTCTTTTCTCTCTTGAGATAATGCTAACATATCATTAATCAGATACCCATGTAAATTGTTTTCTAGTCTATTGTTGTCGTGTACTTTGATGTTAATCATTATTATTCTTTTGCATTTTATTAGCTTAATGAAGCTTATCTCCCCAGGCCTCGATTGAAAATGGACATGTATCCAGTTGGACTAGCCCGGTCAACAAATGTAAAATAAATAATAAAATAAATAAAATAAAATTGTTGGTTAATAAATACTGTGTAACCTGATCCACTGAATCAAAGGTCTTTATGCCTTCAGAAAAGGAGATTTTCAGTATAGCTAGTAATAAAAGATGTGTTTTGAGTTGATTCTTTTTGAGTGCTTTTATCAAAGGAAAGGACTCTATTTTTAGAGACCACAGCTAAAGAATAGTCATTGTCAAATCTAATTAAACTGTCTTGAAATTTAACTGGTAAATTTGTCCAAGCTGTTTTTAAGACAAGTTCTTTATCCTGTCTGGAAAACAAACCCTTACTATTACTTATCTAGGCTTTGTGTTTGACTTGGCAGATGTTATTGGAGCAGCAAGGTATCTGTGGGCTCTTTCAATGCTATATGAAAGAGATGCAGTTAGATTTAATATGGAGGGAATCCATGATGTAATGAAGTTAATCATGTTCTCTCCTTTGGATTTTTCTGGAAGCCCATAGATATGCAGGTTGTTTCCCCTACATCTACTCTATAGGTCATCTAACTTGTTCAGCAGGGATGTATTTTGTTTTAAGAAAATTTCCACTTGATGCTCTTCTTCAGAAAGTCTGCCTTCCATGTCAATGAGAGATTCTTCCATAGAAGTAATCTGAGATTTGTGCTGAATAATTATTTCTTGTAGCTGTTCCAGTTGTTGAGGGCATTTGTCTTTAAAAGTATTTAGTTTCTTGTCCATTTTGTCAATTTTAATGATAAGTTCTGGATGTTAGACAGTAAAGATTGCAGTTCTTTTTTAAATGAAGTGTCCTGTGAAGAGTTTTTAGATTGACTCATTCTTAACAACTGAGAATTCTGTATCTTGCCCAGTTGAAAATGACAGGAAATGTAAAATGTCAGAAGATAAAAAGTCCCAAGGTAGTCTTCCAAAGGATTCAGAGGTAGTTTAATGTTAAAATTATCAGCCAACTACTACTTAAAACTGAAAATTCCTGTCAAAAATTGTATTTAGATAGAAGAGCTAAGAAACTGTGTTGTTATCAAACCACCATCTTGGCCACAACCCAGTTTTTATAATCTTAATGACAGCATTTTCTTCAATATTATCATAAAGGAGCTTAGCACTATGACCCTCCATCCACATTTAAAGCAAATTAACACATTACTTGAGGCTCATTGTTTCACAGAAAAGGGTGCATTTGTTATTGCAGTTTTAGAAGCAGATAATTGTTAAACTTTGTGCCATTCAGTATAAATCATTCTGCTAAAGTTGCTAGCTTATCAGAGTTCTCTAAACCAATATGCAGCACTCATTTCTCAAAATTAATAGGAAATATTTCTAGCATTTCCAGTTTACTGCTGCTATCAGGCTCTACCCAAAGCTTTAAAACTATTATTCATATCATGCACTTAAATGTTTATTCACACTGAAAGTACAGTTATGGAATGTTATTTATTATAAGTATAAGCAGTACCATTCCATAACTGTACTTTCAGTATAATTCAGGGATTATAGCAGCCCTAACCAGAAGTTCTTTCTTAAATTTGTCATAGTCTATGCAAGCAGTTTCTTCATTCTTCATGTATGTTTTCTAAACCTGTCTTGTCATCTGGAATGACACCATTTTGGCTCAATATGCATATGTTCAATGCTCTGTGGTGGCATAACACTTCATGGTCATCTTCCATGGTTACCTTCTTCATGGATAGCACAGTCTTGTCTACACTGGCCAGTGCAAATAGTCACCACTGTACTTGCACTAGCTTTTGGTCAGTCTCTTCCTATGACTCAATAATTTTCCTTAACATTTCTCTATGGTTGCAGCCACCAGTTGACCTCACTAGGAACACAAAAGTGAAAGTGCTGTAGGGAATTTGTTGCCTAAAATATGGTTTGCACTTGGTAGTACAGTTACTGTAAAGCCCTAAAATTAGAAGGTATCTAGCCAGCTGCCCATGCACACAACACTAGTTTAAATCCAAAGAGATACAGGAGCAGGAATACATAAAATGGGGTTATTTTCACGAAATAAAACAAGTTAAAAGCATAGCCCTGTTGGCTTTCCAGAGTCAGACAGGACTGCACAATACCTTAGATAATATCAGGACAACGTTTTAAATGCACACAGCCCCTCCAGGATACTGGCTGTTCATTAAAAGAAAATATAAGGCTACAGGACTTTCCCAAGCCCAACTTTCAGTTTTATAATCAAATCTTTCCACAAGTACAATCCACAGATTAGTCCTCAATGGACTCTCATTCAATGCTTCCAGAAACCTTTTAGAAGATCCTCTTGGTGTGAACTAAATTCTTGTTTGCTGCTTTCAGGCAATCTTCTTACATACCGCTTTGATGGCTAATTAAACCTTTTATTACCTAGATAATTTCTTTGAGAATATTTCCAAACTCTACAATGCAGTGTACAATCTGAGTACACATTTAAAGGCATGTACATATTTTCCAAAATTTACATGTTACTAGCTATACATTCATGTATACACACACACACACACACACACACACACACACACACACACACACACACACACACACACACACACACACGCACACGTAAACACATGTATATGAATATGGGTTTCATGCTTTGTTGGGCAAAACATTTAAAATTCAAGATCTGTTTTTTGTCAACAGAAACAGATGATTGACATGGTCCTGTAATCAAGGAGCCTCAATCCTCACCACTAGCACCTGTGGGAGATGTTCACTGGTGCACATACAGTATTTCCAGATGCAGCTGTCTGCATCAACTGCAATTTCCCTTAAGAGCACACAGAGACCACAGTCAGTTCATGGCTGGTTCCTCTTTCCCCAGATCCTCAGTAAGACTCCCTACTGGCACATCTCTAGAGCTGAGGTCTCAGCTGAGAGACCACGCCAAGACCTCCAGCACCCTCTCTGTCCAACCAGTGCTTTGTGTCACTGCCCAAGTAGCTGACACACACTCTTTGAGGTTTGATTTACACACACACTCACACACACACACACACACACACACACACACACACACACACACACACACACCTGGGAAAGGCTGACACAGGTTTACTAGCTATGGCCCCTTCTGCCCAGACTATAAGGTAGTTACCACTGCCAGTCACTTTTTATCAGCTACTTTAAGCCCTTTAACAAAGGGTGCCCAATCTTACTGTGTAATATTAATAGTAACACAAATGGTGGTTTGACCAAAAGCAAGGCTATTAGGAGTGTTCTAAACAGTGTCACCAAATAAATATGCAAGTACTCTCAAAACATAAATATCTCAACACAGATCAGCCACAATGAAATTTTTAAATATATTTAATAATAAATAAAAAAACAGGCAATGCTAAATATATATCCAGAGTGGCATCAGAGTTCAAACCACAGGAAATATTTAAAATAACATTGCAGTACAGGCTCACACAAATAAAGAAAAACATCTAAGCTAAGCTTCACTATATTCCTGACTGAATCTAAGAGAATTGTACTGTTCCCTTGAAACCTACTTAATTAGAACAGGGCAGATGATGTGGTCAATTGTTCTTGTTGTCAGGTCTAAGACATAATGCAGAATGCTCTGTCTCACTAAGAGACTTCTCAAAATAATATCTAAAATATTACTGCTGAGATAGCTTGCAGAATGACATAATTTCTGGTCATCTGACTTCTAGTTCTCATGTAAACCCCCTTTGCTGAAGCTGGCAGTATTTAGCATCTAGCTGTAAAAATACTCATACAAGGGTTTTTTGCTCAGACCTTTGACATATGCTGGAAGTCATAAAACAATTACATTATTTTGTGCTTCCAAAGTAGCAATTAGTTCACCCTAAAGACAATAAAGAAAGCTTCCTAGTACAGACTCTAGCTGCAATGAAACCTGTCAGATAGCCTCTTTATGGCATAGAATATCAAGTAATTTAATTTCAGATATTTTCTAAAGTTTGCTGGACAGAGGTTTACGTCCTGTATTCCAGTTTCCACTGTTACAATATATACATTTAAACATTAACAATAGTGCAGGTATATTTCTGTTCTGTTCCAGTAGGGCACACTGTGGAGACAGCACTTTACAAATACCTTTTCAACACAAACATCTGTGCAAAGCAGTTTGATATACACATGACATACAGTTCTAATACATTTGTAACACAAGCATCTTATATATATATTAGTTTGATATTCACAAATGACATATAATTATTTACAAAATTGCAGCTAGCTGTGCTGGCAGTACCTCCTTTTGTCACAATCAACAATCCAGGGTAGGGGAATATGACCTTTCCCCAGGGATGGTGTAATCTCAGAGTTTGTATAAGCAGTGGGTTGGGGGTGCAACACTTGCTTTTCTGCATGCACAGTAGGTATCAAAATTCCATTTTTCATAGTGTTTACATTGATGTTAAAGGCATCAATATTTCAAAATCCATATGATCGAGACCGTATGATCGAGATTTTGAAAACTTGAAGTTTTTGAATGGAGATCGTGATACAGTGAAGATCAGGAAATTTACCCTTTCCTTCACTATATCGCAATCTCAGAGTTGATATATAAAATTTTCAGAGGGTGTGGAGGGGTGCAGGTGGGCTTGCGTCCCTTCAAAAATATAAAAAAGTAGATTTTTTTTTTTGTTCGAGTTTTTGGAAACTCAATCACATGGTGTCAACCATATGAATTTTGATCTGACATAGACCCTTATATCTATATATATTACATAAACATGTGAGCCTGTCTGACTCATTCCTTTGGGGTGTGTAGAAAAGGACTTCTAGAGCAAAGATGCACTGAAATTAACACACTAGATCCAGCTGGTGTCTTCAAAAAAAGCTTTATTTCTAAATAGATGAGCAGTTTTGTCTTTTAATGAAATCTTTAGATCTATTAACATTTTAGTTGTGCAGCATACATATTTACACATAGTTTCAGAAAGGAGATTGGGTCTGCATTCAAATATGCAGTGTCAATCATTAGTCTGATCAGATGGCAATCTCTCCTTTTGGTAGGGTGGAGTGGCTTAGGTGGCCAATGAACACCAAGGTATCTTCCAAATCTAAAGTGGTGCTTTAAATTTCACTTAACTCGCATGCACAGATGAGACTGGCAATGCCAACTCTGAATTCAGTTCTGCTCCCATAATAAAAATTTCTCCATGTAACACAAGAGGGATTACTCAGCCATATAAATGGGTGTTTTCATCTTGTAACTTAACTAAGACAAACCTCTTCCAGTCATTGAAAATAATATACAAAGCAACAAATCTAGTTCTACTCTTCCAAGGATTGTAGTTATAATCCTTGTGTTTTCAACAGATAGCCCCAAATGGAAATTATTTTATTATGTCAAATGCGTATTATCTTTTGTTGGAAGAACAAGTTGATGGCAGAATAAATAAACCATTGTTCAAACTAACCTACCAAATTTGTACTGTACTGCACACAACAAATAGAGTCAACCACAGTATAAGTACATTATTACACTTCGTCATTTTGTTTTACTTGTAAGGGCACAAAGGTAGATTAATAAAGATATACCCCTTAAATCCCATGTGTTAATCCGCATACATAACTGTGTAACTATTAGAACCAATAAACATGAGGGAGTCTCTGGGGCACAAATCTGTCCTACCAACAAGTCCTATTTATGTCACAGACCAGGTTGAGGTTGTGCATGCGGGTTATTCAAGGAGGGCTTGACTTGCAGATATACAGCAGTCCCATCAAGGCAGGGTCTGAGATTGCTTTGTATGCCAAACAGAGGTCACCTCTGAGGAGTCTGTATGAAACTGAGTAGAGAGATAGGGCTTTTAGCCTATCTATCTAGGGTAGATGTTTGAGGCCCTGGATTCTCCTGATGAGAATGTCAAGGTTCAGTACATTTATAATATATACCCCATTAAAGCATATCATATCAATCAACTTTTATTGTTAATGCAACTTTGATCATAGGAAATTACTAGGCTAATGGGCCTAGGGCCTTACAAGCTTAGACAAGTTCTATCCTTATTTCCACAATCAGCAACTATTGCCCCTGTCCAAGTGGGACATACGTGGAACCCCCCAGGGTGAATTTATGGTTAAAAGAGAAATAATCCTTCAAACCGAATAAAGGAACCAACGTGAAGAAAAGATTGCAATAAAATAAATGGAGAAACACAGTAGTTCCACATGGCAACACAATTTAATATAAATAGAGTAAAACTGGTAAGCGCTTTCACGAATTAACACCACTTCATCACACCATAGAACTGTTAGAAATTAATCACAGTTAAATAGTTCTTCAAGTACAAACCAACCAATAGAATGCTTCAATTAATTAAAACAATTGTATATAAACTGATCAAGTATACCAGAACATACACATAATATAAAACAATATAAAATCACTTGTAAACACATATCAGACACATAAAAAAGTGCAAAAATATTTTAAAAGTGTCCATGTTTAAGTGCTCTAGCTCAAAAAAGGTTTTAAAGAAACCTTACTATTCATGCCTGGTGGTTCATCAGCTTAAAAGAGGAGTATCCATTTTTGTTCTATGGCTTCAGTATTATTCTTCAAGTCACCCCCTTTCCTGTTTGCATATACAGTTTCCAAAACTAGAAACTTAAACTTATGCACTGGACCTTCTTTAACCACATGCATGGCCAAAGCACTGCTCTCCTTAACATTTCTAATGTCTCTTAGGTGTTCTAAAATTCTGTCCTTAAAGGGTCGATTGGTCTTGCCTACATAAAATGAAAAGTATCCAATGCAATAGCAAAAATATACCACATTTTTAGTGTGGCAGTCAGCATAAAAAGCCACATCAATCTTAAATCCCACATGCGGGTGCACAAATTGCCTTCCTATATGGATGTGAGCACACGCCATTCATCTCCTGCAGGCATAAGTACCAAGTACATCCAACAGGACACACTTCTGAGAACCTAAAAACCTACAGCACAGATGGCTCTTTAAGGATCTGTTGTTCCTAAATGTAAAACTAGGTTCCTGAACAGTAGGAAGGGTATCCCAATTGTTCTTAATCACATCACATACCACATGTATGTTACTTGCAAAGGTTAGGGACATCCTAATTCCATTAGTAACATCACTCCTTGCGTTCAATGTAGAAGTTACATCAATAATGCCAGATTCCTGCACATCCAAGAGCTTCCTGCTATAATAGGGTCTACATCTACTAACTGGTCCAGGTTATTGGAGTTAACGAAGTACAGGAACCTTTGGGCAAGTAAGTTTGACCACGAGCAATTTACCCAGTCAATGGATGGGTAGCTAAAGTCACACAAAACCATGGTGTTTGGATGTATCTTGATAGACTCAAGTAGAGTCAAAAAGGTAGAGTAGGTGTCCTGATTAATAGAGGGGGTCCTGTAGCTGACAATGACTTGAATACGTGTCCTACCAACAATTAATTGCACCTGAAGTATCAATGGGGAACCATGCTGTTTAACGAATCTGGAGGTCAGTTTATCTTTAATGAACGTTGATACACCGCCACTTTTAGTTTTCATGCCTTCAGTTTGTGGTCTTAACATGTGGAAGGAGGTGAAACCTGGTGTAGTTGGGGTGATCGCCACAGCCATGAACCAGATCTCTGTGACTGCACAAATGTCTGCATCTTCCAAGGTGAGGACTTCTTTCCAGTGAGTGCAGTTTCATGTTATAATCAGTTATAATTAGAATATAATATAATAATTCATAAATCATAAAGAAAATATAATAGTTATAATTAGAATATAATAGTTATAATCAGAATATAGCAGTTCATAATATAATAGTTCATAAATCACAGAGGATAATAATAAAAGCATAATTATAAACAAACAATAAGTACAACAGACACACACACACACACACACACACACACACACACACACACACACACACACACACACACACACACACACACACACACACCACACACAAAGAAAATAAGACTATAGCATATATAAACAATCTCCAAATGGTTGCCTAAACAAATACATTTTCATCTGAAAGGCTGACTCTGCAGTTGAATCAGAGTCAAGACAAGAGGTTGCAACAGAAAATCCTAAAAGCTGAGCAGGCATTAAGTGGGTTGTCAGCATCTCTTGTAGGCTAACAAGAGCTTTCAGGTAGGTAAGACCCAGTTCATGTAGGGATGTAGAAGGTCAGTATCAATGCCATTCAGGTGATTCTGATTGTAAATTTGGAGTTAGTATACAGAACAGAGGTCAATCTGAAAAAGTGGTACCCCCAGTCAAAAGCAGCTAATTACATGCTTTCTTATTTGTTCATTTTATTAAATTGCATTAACTGGGTGTTCCAGCAGCATGCAGGAGCATGCCTTTTTGCAATATGTACCTCAGGATGCAGATGAACTTTAGTGAAGTGCATTGCATGTATATATATATATATATATATATATATATATATATATATATATATGCATATATATATATATATATATATATATATATATATATATATATATATATATATATATATGGATGGCTTACTATCAAAATCTTGTAACACACTTGTGCAAGTAATTAATTACCCAACTTTAAATGTCGTAAAATCCAATGCCAAATGATCACATAACCGAAAGTGGTAATTTAGGAAAGTTGATAATTCAGGAATATCGACTTTACTGAAATTACCTAGTCTTCCACTTATGTCCTACTAACATGCCCCCCCTGCACCTCCCATGTGGGGAGCTGTGCCACCCACACCTCCTGCTACTTATATATGCCAATTCCAAGATTGCACCACAGTGAGGGAAAGAGTAAATTTCCCGATCCCCACTATAGTGTGATCTCCATTCAAAATGACAAATCCACAACAGTGAATGCATGTGCATTCATTGTTGTGAGTTCAAACATTTAAAAATCAATGTTATGATACCTTGGAAGAGTGAAATTTGACCTTGCAAGTTTGTGTAACGGTTTTCCGACATTTTGATAGCAAACCTATATGGATACACGCATACACACACACACACACACACACACACACACACACACACACACACACACACACACACACACACACACACTCAAAAATATTTAAAGGCATATTAACAGTGATATTGGTTCTCTATTTAAATGTTTTTAGTTAAGTTTGGTTAGTGGTAATGCATAATTTGGCAATTTTCAGGCACAGCACAGGTAAATTAATTCATAGCAAAATGGTGATAATGTATGAAAGAACAGTCATTGTTACAAGAAGCATTTATAATAGAAACGTAGGATGTAAGAAGACAGAAAATTCTACAGACAAAATTTGTTACATACAGAGATAATGCATGAAAAACCAACTGACAAAGTTATTGTTATTGTTATTGCAACAATATTTACATTTTTTACATTTCTAATGCATTTAAATGTATGTGTGAAGGTGTCTAGGCAGTATCTATAAGTAGTGTACAGTTCTTTTGGATAGGCATCAATCCATATGTTACCAGATGAGTAGCAAACTAGCTGACTGATAGAACCCACCTAAGAACCCACCTGATCAAAGTAAGGGAAACCACCTCAAGCAGTAGAACCGTAATAAGCAGCGTATCCCAGGGATTGGTCTTGGGGCCTCTGTTATTTTTGGGATATACTTCTCTGAGGTGCAGGCCAAACCAGTGGGCTATGGCTGGCCAAGTTTTCAGATGACTACAAGCTGGGTGCTGTCATCAATTCCTCTAGTGATGTGGACATCCTCCAAGAGGACCTCACTCAGACAAATGACTGGTGCCAGAAAGATGGCCTCAAGCTGAATGCCAAAAAATGCATCATCATCCCCTTTGGGGAGAGTGATGTCCCCACATATTATCACATTAATAACAATGTCCTAAGCACACAATCAGTTGTGAGGGATTTGTGCACCCAGGTTGACAGCAACCTGACTTTTGACCACTATGATGCTTCCGCTGTATGGAAAGCTTTCTACATGGCCCACCTCAATAGTAAATGTTTCTCATCCAGGGACAAGGAGGTCATAACACCCCTGTATTCTTCCCTTATAAGGCCAATTATTAAGTACAATGCCCCCTTCAGCATGTACCTTGCAAAACACATGCAGCTGCTGGAAGAGACCACAGAGGTTTCTCACCAGGAGAATCCAGGGCCTCAAACATCTACCCTACACAGATAGGCTAAAAGCCCTGTCTCTCTACTCAGTTTCATACAGACTCCTCAGAGGTGACCTCTGTCTGGCATACAAAGCAATCTCAGACCCTGCCTTGATGGGACTGCTGCATATCCACAAGTCAAGCTCTCCTTGAATAACCCGCATGCACAACCTCAACCTGGTCTGTGACATCAATAGGACTTGTTGGTAGGACAGATTTGTGCCCCAGAGACTCCACCATCTGTGGAATAGACTCCCTCTTCATGTCAAGCAGAGTACCTCATTATCCCTTTTTAAGCACAACCTGGATAACTGGATGGGAAACAGAAAATAGACCCCTGGGATTCCACCTGTGTCCCTGCTGGACAGGGGCTTTGGGCACAGACTTGTCTAAACATGGGCTAAACTCTTGGTTAGGCTTAAAATGTCCTCAGGGCCAATAGCCTAGTAGCTTCCTATGATCCTGTGATCCTATGATATACAGAATTGAGGAGGAAATGAGGAAGTGTCAAAAAGAGTGGAGAGGAAGTAAGTAGTTAGGTGATATGATCCCTGTGAAGTCTGTTTCCCTGGGCTTTTTAGGAGGCAGTTTGTTAGCTGCTGGTAGAACTTTGAATATAAGGAGAGTTATTTTAGTTGGTTGAGGAAAGATTGCCAGAGTGTAGGGACCAGAGTAGAGAAGGCATGTTTTATGCAATGTAAATTGGCTGTGGGGGTTAGTAGGGCGGGGGAGGGATATTCTAAGACTGAGTTCTTTTATAAGTTCAGATGCTAGAGATGAATGTGTTTTGAGATGTAAAAGTTTTAAGAGCTAATATCCGGGGAGGAAGTTAGCTGTTTGTTTTTTGGGGAGCCAGTTAGCTTTGGACAGAATGAAGTTGCGATGCTCTTCAATGATGAAGAGGATGTTTTATTGACCGTGGTTTGCAAAGTGTCATGTCAGAATTCCTTTTTGAAGCTGCAGCTATGATTCAGAGGCCATGTTCTGGCACTGGCAGGAGGATTTCCTTTACAGTAGCCACTCAAGCTGTTCTACTGAGGTTGGGTGAGATTTTACAAGTTTAGAAAAGAAGGAGGGAATTGTTTTTGCCTCATTTTTTTCTCAATAATTAGCTAAAGGTTTAGAGTCAGTTTAGCTTAATACCAAGGTATTTGAAGGTGGACGTGTCAGCTTTAAAAGTATTGTTTCAATATGTGAAGTGGATACTTTTGAAGAATGAGAACATTCTTGGGAAGAAATGAATAGAGTATTTTTTTAGGGATTTTGTATTCATTTACACTTTGTTTCCTATTCATGAAGTAAGTTAAGAGCTATTTGGAGTTTTGACTGAATGTCAGCCAGATTGGGACTGAACCTGTGCCATGTTTTTTGCATATAAGATTAGAGGGAGGTCATATTGTAATTTGTTAATTAAGATGGAAAGAAGTAGTGGGATGAGGATGGACACCAGTGTGTTGGAATACTTTTTCACAGACAGAGAACCCCATTTTGAGTTTGAAGTGTCTGTTAAAGAAGAATTGTTTAAAGTTGGGTAGTGTGTCAGAACTGATACCTGTTTGTCAGTTTAAGGACAAGAGAGGGGTCAATAAAATTAAAGGCCTTGTTCTATGAAAGAACACTTGTGAGGTTGTCCTTATGTCTTTTTAACAGAATATCACTGGTCAGAGTCCAAAATGGCATCATGGTATTTCTTGTTGTTTGAAGCAGTGTTATTTAGAGAAAGCAAACATCATTTCTGGATGTATTGAGTGAGTTGTGAGTATACGATTTTTTTCATCACAGTAATAAACTGTAAGTGAGCAGTAGCTAAATATATAGCATGGTGAAATGGACAGTGTGGTACATAAGTAAGCATGAGAGATATAAAATAACATAAGATGAGGAGAAGAAGCTATGAACCAGGTGGCACAACTTTTGATAACACAAACTAGTCAGATAAGAAGAACAGTGTGTTTATGTGTGTCCAGATATAGACAAGAGATGCTCCAGAATGGAAAAAATGGAAGATGCCCATGGAGACAATGAATATACACAAAAGAATGGACTAGGGAGTTGTATACACCCACATGAGAGCTATTCCTCCCAATGCAATTCTAAATGTTGAGGAACTCATTATCGAACTAAGACAGTGATATATGAAAATAAGAACTGCTTTAATTAATGATTAGTACTATAGACTGTGGAGGGGCATTATTTAACAGATTCTATAAATGGGCTGCCCTTGCACTAGACCATCACAGCATCATTGACGTTATTGTGTGCGCCGCAGTATCACCACTTCAGGATGTCTAATCACACATTATTTACCTGGGGTACAAAGCATAACACAACTTTTCCTTTGTATTGTCACATGAGCGGTTTTATTTAGAAATAGGGTCTCGGCCATTGCAATAACAGATTTTCTAGGTTAATTTAACAAAATGAATATTTTAAATGTAAAGCATACTGATCTTAATCAAAGACATGTAGGTTATGTATAACAAACCTATCAAATGGTAGGCTATGGATGACCAACATAATAACTACATATTGGAGTTCAAAATATCTAAAAATCTCTGTTAAGATCAAACACATATACAGGTCCAGACTCACTCATGTGCTGCCCTGCTCCATACAACATAACATATCATTGTTAGGTATTATAATAATCTACGACACTTTGTATAACATTGACCAAAATAAACAGTTATTTGCATTTAAAGAGTTACATTTAGTTCTACATTGTTATTTGATAATATGTGTAGACGTGTGATTTGTGCCTAGATATAAAAGCAGCAAATAGTAAACTGCAGTACAAGGGAATTCTAACACTAAATGAGACACTGTAGCTTTTATAAAGAAAAACTGGTAAGTCAGGAAAAAGCTGTCGTGTATTTCTTATATTTTTATGCTATAAAATGGTCTCCTTCCAGCAGGAAAATCAATCCCTGATTAATCAGTGTAGCTACAGAAAAATTTGCTCAGTCACTCAAATGCGTAATAATGGTTAATAAAAAGGCCTATTAACACCTTACCAAGCTGTTCTTCATCTGAGTTTCATGCATCACTAATCTAAAGGGAAATAAGGTATGTCTCAGAACTACAGTGGAGCCATGTTTCACACAGCGAGCTTGTTAACACACTAAATAACACACTTCTTTCTGTCAGAGACCCAGCAGAGTATTTCATGGAAGCATTAGCACAGCAGAGATGATATCCCTTATTAAGTTATTTCTGTTCTATTGCTGCTTGTCCAGACGTGAAATCAGTTGTTCACATCACAAGCAGCTTCCTCATCCCCAGACTCTAAGGGTTTACTATTTCATGCAAAGTACTTCTTGTTCAGATGTCCTGTGCATTTTTTTCAATTAGAAATTTGCTGTTCCTTCATGAAGCTTCATGTATAACTAATCAGTAATTCAGAAGACATTGGAACGGCAAAAAATTACCAGTTTCAATCTGGCTGATGATTCCATGAAATACGCACACATATACACCAATAAAATATATGCTTATCTTTTAAAAATAGATGGCAATTAAGAACTGCTTGTCCCTTCTGGTCAATCCACGTGCAGGCATGTTGAGTAAGAACTGCTTGCCCCTTCTGGTTAGTCCATATGCTCACCTGTTGTGTAAGAACTGCTTGACCCTTCTGGTCAATCCACATGCACACCTGCTGAGTAAGAACCGCTTGTCCCTTCTGGTCAATCCATGTGCAGGCCTGTTGAGTAAGAACTGCTTGCCTGTAGTGTAAGAACTGCTTGACCCTTCTGGTCAATCCACGTGCATGCTTGTTGAGTAAGAACTGATCGTCCCTTCTGGTCAATCCACATGCACACCTGTTTATTTATTTATTTATTTATTGACATTTGTTGACAGGGAAAGTCCACTGGGTCAGAAACCCATTTTCAGTGAAGGCTGGAGGAGAAAAGCTCCACAATAAGTAAAATAACATCAGATTACAGAAGATTGGTAGTTATACAATTTTAGAAAGAAAGACTTTAATCTATATAAAAATATAGACAACAATTAACACATCATAGCAAACCTTTACAAATACTGTAGCACCTTCTATTTAACATAGATGTGAAGGTAAAGACATTTTGCAGAAAAAAGAAATTATATTTAATTCAATGTAAGTACATTGCATTAAAAACTGAGATATACACTAGTACCCACTCCCTATATTTTTTTCCTTTTTCACCAGGGAATGAGTTAGGGAGAAATAGTAGATGGATTGGTAGTTAATGACTGGTTATAGCTTTGGACAGAGGGAGTAATAAGGAGAACATTATGGGGGTCTGGTATTAAGGGAGCAAGGACATGTGGGCTTGTTAAGATAGCCGTTGTTTTTAGTGAGGATTTAAAAGCATTAACAGAATCTAACAAAGTAATAGATGTTGGAAGAGCACTCCATAATTTACCTATGGAATAGGCATATAGGCTTTGTCCTGCTCTTTTGTTTGGTTTTGATATTATCAGAAGTCATTTATTTGTGGACCGTCGAGTTCTAGAGTGGGTACAGGGGTGAAGAGTTAACAGCAGAGCATGGCATTTCTCTGGGTTTTATACTAGCTTATGAGCCAGAGTTAGTTGGGTGTAGCTGAGGTATTGGGAGTATTCATAAAAAGTAAGCATTTTGATAACTTGGCAATGATGGGCACTGTGTTGCAAGCTGGAGGCAAATTTTGCACTTTTGTAGTAGTAGCATTGTAGTTTTTTGAAGAGGGAGGAGTGAAGGTTTGTGAAGATGGGAGTACCGTAAAAGAGGGAGAGATGTAGCAAAGACTTGACCAGCTTGATTTTTGTGGGTCTACACAAGCACAAAATAAAGAGTTTACTGACATAATGATGAATGTCATAATGCCTAATAGTCATTTGGTTGAAAAACAACATCTCAACCCCAAAACCTTGAATTATCAAAATGACTGCAATCATTTCATTGAAAAAGCAATGAGATCAACTCTACTACTCCCCCCTCTGCCCCCCACACCTCCCTACTTAAATATATCAACTCTGAGATCGCACTACAGTGCAGAAATGGGCAAATTTGATAATTTCAACATTGTGCAGTGTACAGAGAGAGCACTTAGGAAGGGCATTCCCCTATAGTATCTTAATCTGCTCTGTTTCCTCTATCTCACTGTATTTGTGTTTCTTTCTACTTTATTACTTCCTACTTTATTACCTTATTTTGCTTTTCCCTCTTTTAAAAGTACTCAATTAAATTTATTCTGCTGCCTTTATTACTGCTTGTTAGTAGCCTGATTAAATTGTAACTAAATTTAAATTGGAACCTGTGCACTGAGAGAGAGCCTTACAAGACTATCTGCAAATATATAGAGCGGAGTATATTTTTCTGTATTATTCTGTATTATAGAGCTAAATTGTTGCTTAGATATCTGTTGTCTTACTGTTCTGCAAATATACAGAGATCAGTATATATTTTTCTGGTTTTATAATTTGCACTGTGATTCCTCACATCTCTGTTGAAACTGTTTGGCTTTTGCAGTGCCCGCCCCACTGTAGATTTGATCTAGGACACTCCCCCAGTCCCATCTCTTTACCCCATTCTACCTAATAAACCATTTCTGCACTTGCTTGTAGTCCTTTTTAATTTAATTACATTTTTTCAAACTGTGTGTGGATTAATATTGCTACATACTCAAGTGTGCAAGCTTGTACTGCATGTGAATTGTTTTTACTACTGTTGTTGCTACTTTTCTGAAAAAAAAAACAAAATTGTAAGCCTGTTTCCTACCTTTCCTGTAATTAGTGTTCCAAATACAGATTTGCTGTATCCAGGACTGTTTGTAAGCTTCTGAGCCCCCCAAGCCTTTCTGTGTTGGAGGGAAGCCTTCTAGCTTATCAGTGGGAGTGGTAAGCATTAGGTAACCTGTCTACCACATAAGGAGTGGTTCTGGCCCAGAATTTGTAGTTATTGGCCATTTGGGCGGTCTTCCATCTCTCTCAACTTTCTGATTTGAAGGCCTGCATTCACACTTGTTTCTGTCCTGTAACTCCTGGACCCATCTCATTTGCTCACTCAAAAAAAAAAAAATTTATCTGCTTTTACTGTATTACTTTATTTTGCTTTTGCGTCATCTTAATAGTACTCAATTATATTTATTACTGCTTGGTGTAACTCAATCTAAGCCTTTTAGTTTAAGCACTTGGGCTTCAAACCAGTTGTTTTACATTAAGAAGGTTTGTGGTCTGCACTGTAGTGGCAGAACAGGTAGCTTACATCCCTCTAAGTTGGGAACTGCTGATTGAGGGCTCAGTGTCTGTTATTCTAAAAGTGTATTAATTCTGGTTTAAGCACTTGGGCTTCAGGCCAGTTATTTTACATTAAGAGGGTTCGTGGTCTGCACTCTTGTGGGAGGAGAGGCTGGACTCTGCCCTTCTGAGCTGGGAATTTCTGGTTAAAGGCTTATAGTGCCTGTATATTTGAACTGCTTCTTACTGAAATTGGTACACCTTGTTTGCTGTAGCATAGACTAGATCCAGGCCTGCTGAATCTAGCTTTGTTTGTATAACTTGAGCACTAATCCAGGCATTTTTTAAAGTATTCAATTGTATTTATTACTGCTTGGTAGTAACTTGATTAAAGTGTAGCTATCATTCTAAGTCTTTTGGATTAAGCACTTGGGCTTCAGACCAGTTGTTTTACATTAGGAAGATTTGTGGCCTGCACTGTGGTGGCAGGACAGGTAGCTTACATCCTTCTAAGTTGGGAACTGCTGATTGAGGGCTCAGTGTTTGTTATTCTAAAAGTGTATTAGTTAAGGTTTAAGCACTTGGGCTTCAGGCCAGTTATTTTACATTAACAAGGTTCGTGGTCTGCACTCTTGTGGGAGGAGAGGCTGGACTCTGCCCTTCTGAGCTGGGAATTTCTGGTTAAAGGCTTATAGTGCCTGCATATTTGAACCGTTTCTTACTGAAATTGGTACACCTTGTTTGCTGTAGCATAGACTAGATCCAGGCCTGCTGAATCTAGCTTTGTTTGTATGCTTGTTGTTTGTTTGCTTGTTATTTCCCTGAAACGCTAATTCCACCTAAAACACAGCTTTTCAGTGCTTCTGTGGATCCCTAGTGATATCTACATTGCTTACTGTACTTATTTCCTTGTTTCACTTGAAAGAAAGTTACTGTTTGTCATTTTTGCATTTAAGTTACCTGTAACACATTGCATTTAAGTTACCTGGCACTTGCTCACTAAAGCAATTATATAAGTCAGCACTAAAAAATTAAAAGCACTACACCCTCACAAACTCCCTTGAGTACCTTGTTCCCCATTGGCCCTTTTTTCAATTATAAAGGAATTCCCAATACTATTCTAGCATGTCCAAAGGTCAGTTGTCAATCTCCTCTCTGGTCCAGCTGGTGAATCTGGGAATCTTGAGGCAATGTTACAACTGCCTCATGTACACAGACAACCTTCTCATCCTCCCAACAAATTCCAACACATGTGAGAGATGCAACCATATAGCCAAACTGGAGGCTAAGCTCTCTCAACTCAGTACTGTCGTAACCAGTCAGGAGGAGAAGGAAACCACACTCACTACAATTCCAGTCTCACATAGACCTACCATGACAGCAAACCAAACACAAACACACAAAAACATACTTGGAGGCTCTAAATAAAAATCTGCCTAAGCAGCAGAGACCTCCAAAGCAGACACCCAAGCAACCGCTACCCCAAAACAAAACACATGCAACACATAGCTCACAAAGCCAGTGTGCCGAACAGTCACAGCCCTTAAGGCTAAACAACACACCTGATACACTTGTAATAGGTGATGCTATCGTCAGGCACACTGACGTCCCGCTCACCAGGCTGAACAAGGAGAAGGTCACGGTGAGCTGCCTGTCGGGTGCTAGGATCTGCTACATAACACAAGCACTCAGGTCCCTCCAAGGCAAGTACAAATATGACTCGGTCATTGTCCATGCTGGTGTGAATGAGACATACTTCCCTGGACTACATGAAAGGAGACGTAGAGGAGCTCTCTGAGCATGTAGCCCAGGCCGGTATGACCCTGACCTTGAGTAGCATCTTACCCTCACCAAGAATGATGCCACAATATGAAGACAAGATGATCAATTTCAACAATTGGCTTAAGTATTGGTGTTATTCAAAGGGGATCCAATGCCTGTCAGCCTGGGATGACATGCTCGACAAGCCACGATGCTTCGCTAGGGACGGCTTGCACCTGTCACCCCTAGGCTTTCAGATATTGGCAAAGGCTCTTGCTTCCCCCATAGTGCCTTTTTTAGGCAAGGCTCAAAAGACAAACCCACCTCCATAGGTTTCACAAGGGATAAGAAACTAAGAGTAATGCTACTCAACACCAGAAGTCTAAACCTCAAGATGCATGCACTCGAAACTCTCCTTAGCATGGAGAACATCGATATCTGTACAGTAATAGAAACCTGGTTCAAGGCTCCCGAGAGCACCCCAGCACTACCAGGTTATACCTCAAACCATGCTTTTCAGCCCCAAATCTTGGACCGAACCACAAAAGGAGGGGGAGTATCAATATTCGTCAAAGATACCCACACCTCCAGGTTGGTGGCACAGCACAAAGCATCAGAGACTATCCATGTGCAACTAACAGTGGGTAAAACTGCCTTCCAGTTTATAGCCTGCTACAGACCACCCTCCCAAACCCAGGAACCCCACTCGGCCTTCCTGAGAACACTGGAAAATATGAAGGTCTCTCCAAACACCATTATATTGGGCGACATCAACTACCCAAACATAGACTGGGAGCATTACTCTAGCTCCAACACCCTAGCCCAAAGGTTCCTAGAATTTATAAACTCAAATGCTATGGAACAACTTGTTACCACTCCCACAAGAGGGGAAAACATACTGGATCTGATCATCACTAACATGGGGACTCTATGCTCCAGACCAGAAGTATATCCCTCACTGGTAAGATCAGACCATAAACTAATCTCACTGGATATTCACATCCCGACCCCACCCCCTGCCCAGAAAACCACAGTTTAAAACTTCTCTAAAGCAAATTTCACACTCCTCAAAACCGAGGTGGAATCCTTCAAAGCCCCCGAACCTGTGGAAATATGGCCCAGACCGCAGAATCCTTTATAAATGCATTCTATGAACACCTTCAGGAATGCATGGATCATGCAATCCCAAATAAAACCAAGACCCAATCCTCCAAAGGTAGACGTCCTGTCTTATGAACCCCAGCCATAAACAAACTATACAATAGAAGGAGGAAGCTACTACATGATAGAGCAAAATCCCAAAAAGGGAAGGCATCTCTGATCAGTATTAGCAAAAACCTACGGGCACTCATAAAATCGTCTAAGGCCAGCTTCAAGAGAAAAATTGCACAGGACACTAAGGATAATCACAAGGCTTTCTTTAGTTATGTTAGGAACCTGGGTGGGAATTCCCAGATATGCTCAGAATTAGTCCAAAATGACAAAAAATACATCGAACCCACAGACATTGCCAACATCCTAGCTGACAGGTTCAGCGCAAACCTCTCACCCCCCCCTCCCCACCAAAAGGGCAAATATCTATCCCAGCAGAGTGCTGCCCCCCTGACATCTCAGATGCTCAGGTAAGAGCCGCCCTCTCCAAAGCAAAAAACACAGCATCAATGGGACCAGACGGTGTCCCGGGCTGTGTCCTACATGAACTCCAAGAAGAGCTAAACCCAAACATAAAACTGCTGTGCAATCTCAGCCTTACTACAGGATATGTACCCAAAGAGTGGCGTACAGCAACAGTGGTCCCTCTCCACAAAGGTGGTGCCTCAACGGATCCTGAAAACTATCGCCCCATAAGCCTGACTAGCTTGGTCTGCAAAGCTTTGGAAAGGATCATCATGAACCTCATAAATAAAGATATTGGGGACCTACAGACACTGGATCCTACCCAGTTTGGCTTTGTTAAGGGCAGATCCTGCCTATTAAACCTGGTTGATTTATTTGAAACAGTCACCAAGGCTATTGACAAGGGGATGGTGGTCCACACAGCCTAACTGGACCTCGCAAAAGCCTTCGATACAATACCCCACTCGGGCATTATAGATAAGCTCACCAGCTTATATATAAAACCCTATGTCACTAGATGGGTTGCAAACTGGCACAAGAGCAGAACCCACATGGTTAGAATTGCTGGAGCCATGTCAGACTCCAAACCAGTTACAAGTGGCATCCCACAAGGCTCAGTCCTGGGACCTCTCTTGTTTGGTATATATTTCTCGGAGGTACAGGCCAACACGGAAGGACTGTGGCTGACCAAGTTCACAGATGACTGCAAACTGGGCACCATAACTGACTCTCCAGCCGGCACAAGCATCCTCCAAAAGGGCCTCATAGAAACAGACAACTGGTGCCAGAGCCATGGCCTCAAGCTAAATGCCAAAAAGTGTATAGTCATCCCCTTTGGCAAAAACCAAGCGCCCACAAATTACCACATAGGTGGTAATCCATTAAGTACAGAAGAAGTAACTTGTAGTTTATTGGCCATTTATTGGCCATTTTGGGTCATTTCCTGTCTTTTCCAGCCCCCTGCTATAAAGCACGTTTTAGCGCATTAAGCATTTAGCCGATTTGAAGCGATTTAGCGCGGAGTTGCCACTGTTGCACACTAGGGCAGCTCCGGTTAAGCAGGTTTAAACTATTCGGGCTACCTAAAGTCCACTCTTCAAATTTTCCCTTGAAACTACCTTCCTCGACCTATACTACTCATCTAATCAGCGATCCTATAACTAAAAGATCATCTCTACTTGACTCTAAGTAGACTATTCTCTATCTGTTAAACCTAGCACTTGCTCCTACAGTACTTATTACCTTGATACAGCACTCTTATAGATAGCACCCCAAAAAGGCAACCCCCCATTTCTCGGTCACCCACATCCCCGAATCTTTTTAAAGTTTTTGTCTATCCTTCTAGCATGTTGAGGATCAGTTGCTAGTGTCATCTCCTGCTCAGCTGGTGAACCTGAATATTGAGGCAATGTTACAATTGCCTCATGTACACAGACAACCCTCTCCTCCTCCCACAAAACACAAATCTGAAAAACAAAATTGTAAGCCTGTTTCCTACCTTTTCCTGTAATTAGTGTTCCAAACACAGATTTAAGGTATCCAGGAACTGTTTGTAAAGCTTCTGAGCCTCAGTTTTCTCTGTGTTGGGAGGAAGCCTTCAGCTTATCAGTGGGAGTGGTAAGCTACTAGGTAAACCTGTCTACCACATAAGGAGTGTGGTTCTGGCCCAGAATTTGTAGTTATTGGCCATTTGGGTGTCCTTCATCTCTCTCTCAACTTTCAGATTTGAAGGTTCCGTATTCGCACTTGTTTCTGTCCTGTAACTCCTGGACCCATCTCATTTGCTCACTCAAAAAAAAAACCATTCGCTACTTTACTGTATTTGTGTTTCTTCCTACTTTATTTTGCTTTATGTTATCTTATTAGTACTTCCAATTATATTTATTACTGCTTATGTAACCCACCTTGAAGCCTTTTAGTGTTTGGCTAATTGAACTCTAGACCAGTTGTTTTACATTAAGAAGGTTTGTGGTCTGCACTGCAGTGGCAGAACAGGTAGCTTACATCCTTCTAAGCTGGGAAACTGATGATTGAGGGCTCAGTGTCTGTTATTCTAAAAGTGTATTAATTTGGTTTAAGTTAACTTGGGCTTCAGGCCAAAGTTATTTTGCATTAAGAGGGTTCGTGGGTCTGCACCTGTGGGAGGAGAGGCTGGACTCTGCCCTTCTGAGCTGGGAATTTCCTGTTAAAGGCTTCAGGTGCCTGTATATTTGAACTGCTTCACTGAAATTGGTAAGCACCTTGTTTGCTGTAGCATAGGACTAGATCCAGGCCTGCTTAACTCCGCTTTGTTTGTATAACTTGAGCACTCAATCCAGGCATCCTTTTAAAGCATTCAATTGTATTTATTACTGCTTGGTAGCAACTTGATTAAAGTGTAGTTATCATTTTAAGTCTTTTTGACGAAGCACTTCAGCTTCAGACCAGCGTTTTGGTTATTAGGAAGATTTGTGGCTCGTACCGTGGTGGCAGAAACAGGTAGCTTACATCCTTCTAAGTTGGGAACCGCGATTGAGGCTCAGTGTTTGTTATTCTAAAAGTGTATTAGTTAAGGTTTAAGCACTTAAGCTTTAGGCTAAAGTTATTTTACATTAACAAGGTTCGTGGTCTGCACTCTTGTGGGAGTGGGAGAGGCTGACTCTGCCTGGAGCTGGGAACTTCTGGTTAAAGGCCAGCAGTGCCTGCATATTTGAACCGTGCTTCTTACTTGAAATTGGTACACCTTGTTGTCGTATATTGTGATCAGACCATTCAAATGCTGAATCGAAGGCTTTGTTTGTATGCTTGTTGTTTGTTTGTTTGTTATTTCTTTGAAACGCTAATTCCACTGTAAAACACAGCTTTCAGTGTTTTGTGGATCTCTAGTGATATCTACATTGCTTACTGTACTTATTTCCTTGTTTCTACTTGAAAGAAAGCATTGCTTCATTTTGTATTTAAGCTACCTGTAACACATTGCATTTAAGGTTACTCAGTACTTGCTCACTAAAGCAATTATATGTCAGCACTAAAAAATTAAAAAGCACTGCACAATCACAAACTCCCCTTGAGTACCGTTCCCATTGGCCCCTTTTTTCAATTATAAAGGAATTCCTAACACTATTCTAGCATGTCCTAAAGATCCGCTGTCAATCTCTCCTCCGGTCCAGCTGGTGAATCTGGGGAATCTCCGAGGCAATGTTATAACCGCTCCTCATGTACACAGATAAACCTTCTCATCCTCCCAACAATTCCAACACATGTGAGAGATGCAACCATATAGCCAAATCTGGAGGCTAAGCTCTCTCAACTCAGTACTGTCGTAATGTCAGGAGGAGAATCACACTCACTACAATTCCAGTCTCACATAGACCTACCATGACAGCAAACCAAATACAAACACACAAAAACATACTTGAGGCTCTAAATAAAAAATCTGCCTAAGCAGCAGAGAGACCTCCAAAGTTAAGACACCCAAGCAAATCGCTACCCCAAAATAAAAACATGTACAATACATATATCAAGGTGCTTCAGTGTGTCAAATAGTCACAGCCCTTAAGGCTAAACAATACACCTGGATACACTTGTAATAGGTGATGCTATCGTCAGGCACACTGATCGTCCCGCACTCACTCAGGCTGGAACAAGGCAAAAGGTCACGGTGAGCTGCCCGTCGGGTGCCAGGACCTGCTACATAACACAAGCACTCAGGTCCCTCCCAAGGCAAGTACAACAAGGACTCCGGCCATTGTCCAGTCTGGTGAATGACTGACATGTACTTCCCGGACCAAGGCGAGAAAGGAGACATAGAGGAATCCCCCTTCCTGAGCATGTAGCCCAGGCTGAAGTGACCTGGACCTTGAGTAGCATCTTACCCTCACCAAGAATGATGCCAATATGAAGAGACAAGATGACTTAATTTCAAATAATTGCGTATTGGTATTGGTGTTATTCGGGGGTGGGATCCAATGCCTGTCAGCCTGGGATGACATGCTCGATAAGCCACGATGTTTCGCTTTTGTATCGCTTTGGCACCTGTCACCCTAGGTTTCAGATATTGGCAAAGGCTCTTGCTTCCCCCATAGGTGCCTTTTTAAGCGCTCAAAAGACAAACCTGCACTTCTCCATAGGTATCTCATGGCGATACACAAAACCAAGAGTAATGCTACTCAACACCAGAAGTCTAAACCTCAAGATGCATGCACTGAAACCTCCTTAGCATGGAGAACATCGAGAGTTCAGTGTTGCAATAGAAACCTGGTTCAAGGCCCCGAGGAGTCCCCAGCACTCACCAGGTTATACCTCAAACCATGCTTCCTTTTTCAGCCCCAAATCTTTGGGACCGAATCCACAAAAGGAGGGGGAGTATCATTATTCGCCAAAGATACCCACACCCTCCAGGTTGCGTACAGCACAAAGCATCAGAGACTATCCATGGGTAACCAACAGTGGGTAAAACTGCTCTCCAGTTTATAGCCTGCTACAGACCACTCCTCCCAAACCCAGGAACCCCACTTGACCTTCCTGAGAACACACTGGAAAATATGAAGGTCTCTCCAAACACCATTATATTGGGGGAGATCAAGAACCCAAACAAAGACTGGGAGCAATACTCTAGCCCCAACACCCTAGCCCAAAGGTTCCTGGGGAATTTATAAACTCAAATGCTATGGAACAACTTGTTACCACTCCCACAAGAGGGGGAAAACATACTGGATCTGATCATCACCAACATGGGGACCTCTAGTTCAAACCAGTAGTGCATGATCCCTCATCAGTAAGGATCAGAGACCATAAAACTAACTTCACTGGATATTCATCCTGACCCCAATTCCCCTTGCCTTAGAAAAAAACCACAGTTTAAAAACTTTCTAAAGCAAATTTCACACTCCCTCAAAACCGATAGGTGGAATCCTTCAAAGCCCCTGCCTGTACATGGCCTGTGACCAAGCAGAATCCTTTATAAACGCATTCTATGAACATCTTTCAGAATGTGCATGGACTATGCAATCCCCAATAAAACCAAAGACCCAATCCTCTCAAAGGTAGATGGCCCTGTCTGGTAGAACTCAGCTATAAAACAAACTATATAGAAGGGAGGAAGCTACTACATGATAGAGCAAAATCCAAAAAGGGAAGGCATCCACATCAGTAATAGCAAAACTCACGGGCACTCATAAAATCGCCTAAGGTCAGCTTTCAGAAAAAATTGCACAGGACACTAAGGATAATCACAAGGCTTTTAGTTATGTTAGGAACCTGGTTGAAATTACCAGATATGCCTGTGAATTAGTCCAAAATGACAAAACATCGAACCCACAGACATTGCCAACATCCTAGCTGACAGGTTCAGCGCAAACTCCTCACCCTCCCACCAAAAGGGCAAATATCTATCAGCAGAGTGCCCCTGACATCTCTCAGATGCTCAGGTAAGAGCCGCCTCCAAAGCAAAAAAACACAGCATCAATGGGACCAGACGGTGTCCCCGGCTGTGTCCTACATGAACCCCAAGAAGAGCCAAACCCAACATAAAACTGCTGTGCACCTCTTAGCCTTTACTATAAGGATATGTACCCAAAGAGTGGCGAGGCAGCCAGTGGTCCTTTCCACAAAGGTGGTGCCTCAACGATCCTGGAAAACTATCACCTACAAGCCTGACGCAGTTTGGTCTGCAAAGCTTGGGAAAGGATCATCATGAACCTCATAAATAAAGATATTACCTACAGACACTGGATCCTACCTAGTTTGGCTTTAATGTTGGGCGGGCAGATCCTGCCTATTAAAACCTGGTTGATTTATTTGAAACAGTCACCAAGGCTATTGACCAAGGGATGGTGGTCCACACAGCTCTATCCGACCTCGCAAAAGCCTTCGACACACACCCCACTCGGCATTATAGACAGCTCACCAGCTTAAATATAAAAACCCATATGTCACTAGATGGTTAAAAACTGGCACATGAGTAGCAGAACCCATGAAAGTTAGAAACTTAGAATTGGCTGGGAG
>NC_056749.1:80907782-80921175 GCF_019279795.1 Protopterus annectens
AATAAGCAAGTTGTTTTTAAGAAGTTGAGACATTAAAAATATAAACAGCTTAATGTCCTTCTGTCCCCTGCACCTCCCCAAATTCTAGGACACTTTAAATTGTGCAGCAGGAGAAGCAAGAGGCTGTAGAACCCTTGTTTAATGTGTGTGATATCTTTCACTCTCATCAAGTCAGTAATTCCAAATATTAAAGTTTCAGACTTTTTACTATAACCTTTTTAAACTTGTTACTGTTCACAGACTTAGAATAGCATTTACAACCCCCAGCCTTAACTGATGGCACCAATGGGACGTGAATCAAGTCAGCACAGCCCACACTTGTGTGAACTACGATGGTGTATCCTAAAGTATACAGTTGCCCAAACTACTGGAGTGAATGTCAAACTGCAATTCTCCTAAACATACTACAGTATATCTATATTGCTATAGATAGATAGGTAGATAGATAGATAGATAGATAGATAGATAGATAGATAGATAGATGATAGATAGATAGATAGATAGATAGATAGATAGATAGATAGATAGACAGACAGACAGACAGATAGATAGATAGATAGATAGACAGACAGACAGACAGACAGATAGATAGATAGATAGACAGACAGACAGACAGACAGACAGACAGACAGACAGATAGATAGATAGACAGACAGACAGACAGATATATAGATAGATAGATAGACAGACAGACAGACATAGATAGATAGATAGACAGACAGACAGACAGACAGATAGATAGATAGATAGATAGATAGATAGATAGATAGATAGATAGATAGGCAGATAGATAGATATGGGGTGTATATAACAGCTTAACCTGACTTCATTTAGTAGCTTGATGATTCTTCTCTGATATGTTGCCAATATGTGTACATAATGTACATACACATACTTCATTAATGGAGTAGAAGGTGCCATGTGCATGAAAAACAGTGTGACAGGTTATGACTGGCATTCTACTAAAACTCTATAATGGCACTAGAACTCATAACAAAAGGAGCAATGTAGTGCTGTAAAGAATTTATGTCACTGCAGCATTAAAAACTTTCATCAGAGTATTTTCTGTCAATACCCGTTAATTGACTCCCAATCCCTTGAAAAGCAAAATAAAATACAAAAACAATTTTTCTCTCAAACCCCACAGGTCTAAGTATAATATGAAACTGTACAACAGTAGGGATAACTAGAAACCTCATTACCCCACTATTCTGCAATTTATATACAAAAATGACAATTTAGAAAACACTTCCTAGACCAAGCATAGAAAACAATCCAATACAACTACAATTGATAAAAACAAATATAATTAGAAACCTTTGGGCACCCTTTTCTGACACAATCACAAATATAAAACAAGATCACAAAAGTCTTGATGAAAAAGGAATTGATGAATTTACTTTTTTAATTATTTCATTTATGTATTTATGTATTTATTTATTTTTTTGATTAATGCAAATCAAAGAACTAAGTGGAATACATTATAAAATATTGCCGCAGGTGCTGACCCAGTACTCCCCTTAAAATATAGCATCAATGTAAAGTCAAGAATTTTTAAAATGCTTTGAAATATATCTCTGAACTGCCTCAGTTAGTCTGGAATATCCCAGTTTTAATAATAACTGGCTACTTGCCCTACCATACCAGAATAGTATTTGTCTTTTCTCCTGATTCTGAGCAGTTTACATTTTTTTGTCAAGAGGAATAAATGTAGACCCTTGGCGGCATATATGATATTTGCCATGCTTGCCGTACAGCCATACATTGTATCCCAAGAAAATAGCATGTTTTTGAATGTCGTACAACTAACCACACTGACATGTTGGTGGTAGTTTTTTTCCCATTTGCTCCCATATGGTCTAATTTCTTTACGTATAAGCATGAGCCGCTGTCTGACACTTTTTTACTTTTATTTTCACTTTCTATACTCATGCTTAAGACAGAGAGCAAAGACGTTTTACTGAATTTAGTTAACTGGATGGCACCTCCTGTAAGGACAATTTTCCAGTCGCCTTGTAATTTCTACAATTTTTTGATTCCAAGTAATTCACAAGTTAAAACATCGTGCACAGCAGGGAACTACAGGTTCACATATATTGTGTTATGGTAGTAATTCACAAGTTAAAACATCTTGCACAGCAGGGAACTACAGGTTCACATATATTGTGTTATGGTAGTAATTCACAAGTTAAAACATCGTGCACAGCAGGGAACTACAGGTTCACATATATTGTGTTATGGTGGAAACATTTGTAAAGAAACTGAGGAAACAAGGGTGTGTGAGGGTCCCTAATGTTCTCTGACCCCATGGTTAGAATATATAACTATGGAGAGTGTGATGGTCTCTACTGTTCTGTGACAGCAGTGTTAAGATATAGAACTATGGACTGTGTGAGGGTTCCTACCATTCTGTGACCCCATGGTTAGAATGTGTAGTTATGGAGAATGTGAGGGTCTTTACTGTTCTGTGAACCCAGGGTTACAATATATAACTATGGAGAGTGTGAGGGCCTCTCCTGTTCTGTGCCCTAGGGTTAGTATATATAACTATGGAGGGAGTTAGGGTCCCTACTGTTCTGTTACCCCAGGTTTAGGATATATAAGTATGGGGAGTGTGAGGATCCATACTGTTCGATGACTCCAGGTTAAGGATAAATAACTATGAAGAGTGTGAGGGTCCTTACTGTTCTGTGACCCCAGGATTAGTATATATAACTATGGAGAGTGTGAGGTTCCCTACTGTTCTGTGACCCTAGAGTTAGTGTATATAACAATGGAGAGTGTGAGGGTCCCTACCATTCTTTTACCCCATGGTTAGGATATATAACTATGGAGAGTATGAAGGTTCCTACTCTTCTTTGATACCAGGGTTAGTACATATAACTGTGGAGAGAGTGAGGATCCCTACTGCTCTGTAACCCCAGGGTTAGCATATATAACTATGGAGAGTATGGGGGTACCTAATATTCTGTGACCCCATGGTTATGATATATAACTATGGAGAGTGTGATTATCTCTGCTGTTCTGTCACCCCAGGATTATCATATATCACTATGGAGAGTGTGAGGGTCCCTACTGTTCTGTGACTACATGGTTAGGATATATAACTATAGAGAGAGTGATTGTCCCTACTGCTCTGTGATCCCAGGGTAAGTATATATCACTATGGGGAGTGTAAGAGTCCCTAATGTTCTGTGACCCAGTGTTAGTATATATAACTATGGAGAGTCTGAGGTACCTATTGTTCTGTGACCACAGGGTTAGTATATACAGCTATGGAGAGTGTGAGGGTCCTTACTGTAGGGTTATGATATATAACTATAGAGAGTTTGTGGGGCCCACTGTTCTGTGAGCAAAGGGGGTTAGTATAAATAACTATGGAGAGTGTGAGTGTCCCTACTGTTCTAAGACCCCAGGGTTATTGTATATAACTATGGAGAGTGTGAGGGTCCCTACTTTTATAAGACACCAGGGTTATTGTATATAACTATGGAGAGTGTGAGGGTCACTACTGTTCTGTGATCCCAGGGTTAGTATATATAACCATGGAGACTGTGAGGGTCCCTACTGTACTGCACTGTCACCACTGGGTTAGGATATACAACTATGGAGAATGTGGGGGTCCCTACTGCTCTGTGACCCCAGGGTCAGTATATATTACTATGGAGACTGTGAGGGTCCTTATTGTTTTGTGACCCCTGGGTTACTATATATAACTATGGGGAGTGTCAGGTTCTCTACTGTTATGTGACCCCAAGGTTAGTATATGTAACTATTGAGAGTGTAAGGTTCTCTACTATGACCCCCAAGGTTAAAATATATAACTATGGAGAGAGTGAGGGTTCCTACTCTTTTGTGACCCCAGGGTTAATATATATATATATATATATATATATATATATATAGAGAGAGAGAGAGAGAGAGGGACACTACTGTTCTCTGACCCCTGGGTTATTATATATAACTATGGAGAGTGTGAGGGTCCCTACTGTTCTGTGACAGCAGTGTTAAAATATATAACTATAGACAGTGTGAGAGTTCCTAGTGATCTGTGACCCCAGGGATAGTGTATATAACTGTGGTGAGTGTGAGGGTTGCTACTGTTATATAACCCCAGGGTTAGTATATATATATATATATATATATATATATATATATATATATATATATATATATATATATATATAACTATGGATATTGTGGGTGTCCCTACTGCTCTGAGACCCCATGGTTAACTGTTTTGTGACCCCAGGGTTAGTGTATATAACTGTGGAGAGTGTGGGGTGTGAAGAGTGGGTAAAGATAGATGAAGGGTGCCAGCCTAGTCAGATAGAATTCTGCAGTTAATTCTGTCATTTGTAAATATGGCATGGTGTCTTAAATGTAAAAAAGAAAATACTGTTACATGTGGAACTGGAAATAAATGTGACAACAGTGCAATCTACTGACCAAAGTAAAGCATGTGGTGACCCTTTGATGTAGACAGTGGTGCTTAGGGGTCTAGATGAAGAAATTATTCCTATTGTTTTAACCAAGAGTTAAATTGCTAAATTAAAATGTGCACATGTATTTTTATTGCTCTGCTCCTGACCAGCTGCAAGATAACAAAAGGGAGATGTTAAGAATGTAAATGCAGTTTCTGTTAGCCTGGGAACCCAGGGAAGTGTGAAGAATGATGTAATGTAAATCAGAACTGCAATTTCAATTTAAACAGAGAGAACCAAAGAGGATTACACATTTTTGTCTTGACCATCCAACTCATCAGCAGTCTGCCTGTTTTCTTATGTACGTTTATCTTAGACTTGTGTTTTCTTTTAGAAATATCTAGAAACTAGAAAGATTAGACTAAATGTTTTTCTGTGATGTCATAAATCTAATACTGAATTATTTTAAGTATTTCTCTGTGATCTCTGAACTCTTGACTAGCACTGTCAAGTAAGAAGTATTGTATTTTGTTTTTATTTATTTTTAAATATTTTAAAACCTTTCAACTGTGACTGTTTTGTGTATAGATTAGAGTACATTGCATAGTTATAGTGATTACTGTAACAAGTCACTCTAATAAGCCTTGACTGTTTAGTTATACTACCAATTGGATAATAATATTTCATAGTAATAACTGGGCACCCTTTTAAGGGCCTTAGAGTAGCTGATGAATGCCTATTAATCTACATTCCCATCGCATTTACTACACTGGGGCAGTACACCAACAGTGCCTATTAATCTAAGTTCCCATCTCATTTACTGCACTGGGGCAGTACACCAACAGTGCCTATTAATCTAAGTTCCCATCTCATTTACTGCACTGGGGCAGTACACCAACAGTGCCTATTAATCTAAGTTCCCATCTCATTTACTGCACTGGGGCAGTACACCAACAGTGCCTATTAATCTAAGTTCCCATCTCATTTACTGCACTGGGGCAGTACACCAACAGTGCCTATTAATCTAAGTTCCCATCTCATTTACTGCACTGGGGCAGTACACCAACAGTGCCTATTAATCTAAGTTCCCATCTCATTTACTGCACTGGGGCAGTACACCAACAGTGCCTATTAATCTAAGTTCCCATCTCATTTACTGCACTGGGGCAGTACACCAACAGTGCCTATTAATCTAAGTTCCCATCTCATTTACTGCACTGGGGGCAGTACACCAACAGTGCCTATTAATCTAAGTTCCCATCTCATTTACTGCACTGGGGCAGTACACCAACAGTGCCTATTAATCTAAGTTCCCATCTCATTTACTGCACTGGGGCAGTACACCAACAGTGCCTATTAATCTAAGTTCCCATCTCATTTACTGCACTGGGGCAGTACACCAACAGTGCCTATTAATCTAAGTTCCCATCTCATTTACTGCACTGGGGCAGTACACCAACAGTGCCTATTAATCTAAGTTCCATCTCATTTACTGCACTAGGGCAGTACACTGACAGTGCCTATTAATCTAAGTTCCCATCTCATTTACTGCACTGGGGCAGTACACCAACAGTGCCTATTAATCTAAGTTCCCATCTCATTTACTGCACTGGGGCAGTACACCAACAGTGCCTATTAATCTAAGTTCCCATCTCATTTACTGCACTGGGGCAGTACACCAACAGTGCCTATTAATCTAAGTTCCCATCTCATTTACTGCACTGGGGCAGTACACCAACAGTGCCTATTAATCTAAGTTCCCATCTCATTTACTGCACTGGGGCAGTACACCAACAGTGCCTATTAATCTAAGTTCCCATCTCATTTACTGCACTGGGGCAGTACACCAACAGTGCCTATTAATCTAAGTTCCCATCTCATTTACTGCACTGGGGCAGTACACCAACAGTGCCTATTAATCTAAGTTCCCATCTCATTTACTGCACTGGGGCAGTACACCAACAGTGCCTATTAATCTAAGTTCCCATCTCATTTACTGCACTGGGGCAGTACACCAACAGTGCCTATTAATCTAAGTTCCCATCTCATTTACTGCACTGGGGCAGTACACCAACAGTGCCTATTAATCTAAGTTCCCATCTCATTTACTGCACTGGGGCAGTACACCAACAGTGCCTATTAATCTAAGTTCCAATCTCATTTACTGCACTGGGGTCAATACACCAACAGTGCCCTTTATTCTAAGTTCCCATCTCATTTACTGCACTGGGGCAGTACACCAACAGTGCCTATTAATCTAAGTTCCAATCTCATTTACTGCACTGGGGCAGTACACCAACAGTGCCTATTAATCTAAGTTCCCATCTCATTTACTGCACTGGGGCAGTACACCAACAGTGCCTATTAATCTAAGTTCCCATCTCATTTACTGCACTGGGACAGTACACCATCAGTGCCTATTAATCTAAGTTCCCATCTCATTTACTACACTGGGGCAGTACACCAACAGTGCCTATTAATCTAAGTTCCCATCTCATTTACTGCACTGGGGCAGTACACCAACAGTGCCTATTAATCTAAGTTCCCATCTCATTTACTGCACTGGGGCAGTACACCAACAGTGCCTATTAATCTAAGTTCCCATCTCATTTACTGCACTGGGGCAGTACACCAACAGTGCCTATTAATCTAAGTTCCCATCTCATTTACTGCACTGGGGCAGTACACCAACAGTGCCTATTAATCTAAGTTCCCATCTCATTTACTGCACTGGGGCAGTACACCAACAGTGCCTATTAATCTAAGTTCCCATCTCATTTACTGCACTGGGGCAGTACACCAACAGTGCCTATTAATCTAAGTTCCCATCTCATTTACTGCACTGGGGCAGTACACCAACAGTGCCTATTAATCTAAGTTCCCATCTCATTTACTGCACTGGGGCAGTACACCAACAGTGCCTATTAATCTAAGTTCCCATCTCATTTACTGCACTGGGGCAGTACACCAACAGTGCCTATTAATCTAAGTTCCCATCTCATTTACTGCACTGGGGCAGTACACCAACAGTGCCTATTAATCTAAGTTCCCATCTCATTTACTGCACTGGGGCAGTACACCAACAGTGCCTATTAATCTAAGTTCCCATCTCATTTACTGCACTGGGGCAGTACACCAACAGTGCCTATTAATCTAAGTTCCCATCTCATTTACTGCACTGGGGCAGTACACCAACAGTGCCTATTAATCTAAGTTCCCATCTCATTTACTGCACTGGGGCAGTACACCAACAGTGCCTATTAATCTAAGTTCCCATCTCATTTACTGCACTGGGGCAGTACACCAACAGTGCCTATTAATCTAAGTTCCCATCTCATTTACTGCACTGGGGCAGTACACCAACAGTGCCTATTAATCTAAGTTCCCATCTCATTTACTGCACTGGGGCAGTACACCAACAGTGCCTATTAATCTAAGTTCCCATCTCATTTACTGCACTGGGGCAGTACACCAACAGTGCCTATTAATCTAAGTTCCCATCTCATTTACTGCACTGGGGCAGTACACCAACAGTGCCTATTAATCTAAGTTCCCATCTCATTTACTGCACTGGGGCAGTACACCAACAGTGCCTATTAATCTAAGTTCCCATCTCATTTACTGCACTGGGGAAGTACACCAACAGTGCCTATTAATCTAAGTTCCCATCTCATTTACTGCACTGGGGCAGTACACCAACAGTGCCTATTAATCTAAGTTCCCATCTCATTTACTGCACTGGGGCAGTACACCAACAGTGCCTATTAATCTAAGTTCCCATCTCATTTACTGCACTGGGGCAGTACACCAACAGTGCCTATTAATCTAAGTTCCCATCTCATTTACTGCACTGGGGCAGTACACCAACAGTGCCTATTAATCTAAGTTCCCATCTCATTTACTGCACTGGGGCAGTACACCAACAGTGCCTATTAATCTAAGTTCCCATCTCATTTACTGCACTGGGGAAGTACACAAACAGTGCCTATTAATCTAAGTTCCCATCTCATTTACTGCACTGGGGCAGTACACCAACAGTGCCTATTAATCTAAGTTCCCATCTCATTTACTGCACTGGGGCAGTACACCAACAGTGCCTATTAATCTAAGTTCCCATCTCATTTACTGCACTGGGGCAGTACACCAACAGTGCCTATTAATCTAAGTTCCCATCTCATTTACTGCACTGGGGCAGTACACCAACAGTGCCTATTAATCTAAGTTCCCATCTCATTTACTGCACTGGGGCAGTACACCAACAGTGCCTATTAATCTAAGTTCCCATCTCATTTACTGCACTGGGGCAGTACACCAACAGTGCCTATTAATCTAAGTTCCCATCTCATTTACTGCACTGGGGCAGTACACCAACAGTGCCTATTAATCTAAGTTCCCATCTCATTTACTGCACTGGGGCAGTACACCAACAGTGCCTATTAATCTAAGTTCCCATCTCATTTACTGCACTGGGGCAGTACACCAACAGTGCCTATTAATCTAAGTTCCCATCTCATTTACTGCACTGGGGCAGTACACCAACAGTGCCTATTAATCTAAGTTCCCATCTCATTTACTGCACTGGGGCAGTACACCAACAGTGCCTATTAATCTAAGTTCCCATCTCATTTACTGCAATGGGGCAGTACACCAACAGTGCCTATTAATCTAAGATCCCATCTCATTTACTGCACTGGGGCAGTACACCAACAGTGCCTATTAATCTAAGTTCCCATCTCATTTACTGCACTGGGGCAGTACACCAACAGTGCCTATTAATCTAAGTTCCCATCTCATTTACTGCACTGGGGCAGTACACCAACAGTGCCTATTAATCTAAGTTCCCATCTCATTTACTGCACTGGGGCAGTACACCAACAGTGCCTATTAATCTAAGTTCCCATCTCATTTACTGCACTGGGGCAGTACACCAACAGTGCCTATTAATCTAAGTTCCCATCTCATTTACTGCACTGGGGCAGTACACCAACAGTGCCTATTAATCTAAGTTCCCATCTCATTTACTGCACTGGAGGGAGTACACCAACAGTGCCTATTAATCTAAGTTCCCATCTCATTTACTGCACTGGGGCAGTACACCAACAGTGCCTATTAATCTAAGTTCCCATCTCATTTACTGCACTGGGGCAGTACACCAACAGTGCCTATTAATCTAAGTTCCCATCTCATTTACTGCACTGGGGCAGTACACCAACAGTGCCTATTAATCTAAGTTCCCATCTCATTTACTGCACTGGGGCAGTACACCAACAGTGCCTATTAATCTAAGTTCCCATCTCATTTACTGCACTGGGGCAGTACACCAACAGTGCCTATTAATCTAAGTTCCCATCTCATTTACTGCACTGGGGCAGTACACCAACAGTGCCTATTAATCTAAGTTCCCATCTCATTTACTGCACTGGGGCAGTACACCAACAGTGCCTATTAATCTAAGTTCCCATCTCATTTACTGCACTGGGGCAGTACACCAACAGTGCCTATTAATCTAAGTTCCCATCTCATTTACTGCACTGGGGCAGTACACCAACAGTGCCTATTAATCTAAGTTCCCATCTCATTTACTGCACTGGGGCAGTACACCAACAGTGCCTATTAATCTAAGTTCCCATCTCATTTACTGCACTGGGGCAGTACACCAACAGTGCCTATTAATCTAAGTTCCCATCTCATTTACTGCACTGGGGCAGTACACCAACAGTGCCTATTAATCTAAGTTCCCATCTCATTTACTGCACTGGGGCAGTACACCAACAGTGCCTATTAATCTAAGTTCCCATCTCATTTACTGCACTGGGGCAGTACACCAACAATGCCTATTAATCTAAGTTCCCATCTCATTTACTGCACTGGGGCAGTACACCAACAGTGCCTATTAATCTAAGTTCCCATCTCATTTACTGCACTGGGGCAGTACACCAACAGTGCCTATTAATCTAAGTTCCCATCTCATTTACTGCACTGGGGCAGTACACCAACAGTGCCTATTAATCTAAGTTCCCATCTCATTTACTGCACTGGGGCAGTACACCAACAGTGCCTATTAATCTAAGTTCCCATCTCATTTACTGCACTGGGGAAGTACACCAACAGTGCCTATTAATCTAAGTTCCCATCTCATTTACTGCACTGGGGCAGTACACCAACAGTGCCTATTAATCTAAGTTCCCATCTCATTTACTGCACTGGGGCAGTACACCAACAGTGCCTATTAATCTAAGTTCCCATCTCATTTACTGCACTGGGGCAGTACACCAACAGTGCCTATTAATCTAAGTTCCCATCTCATTTACTGCACTGGGGCAGTACACCAACAGTGCCTATTAATCTAAGTTCCCATCTCATTTACTGCACTGGGGCAGTACACCAACAGTGCCTATTAATCTAAGTTCCCATCTCATTTACTGCACTGGGGCAGTACACCAACAGTGCCTATTAATCTAAGTTCCCATCTCATTTACTGCACTGGGGCAGTACACCAACAGTGCCTATTAATCTAAGTTCCCATCTCATTTACTGCACTGGGGCAGTACACCAACAGTGCCTATTAATCTAAGTTCCCATCTCATTTACTGCACTGGGGCAGTACACCAACAGTGCCTATTAATCTAAGTTCCCATCTCATTTACTGCACTGGGGCAGTACACCAACAGTGCCTATTAATCTAAGTTCCCATCTCATTTACTGCACTGGGGCAGTACACCAACAGTGCCTATTAATCTAAGTTCCCATCTCATTTACTGCACTGGGGCAGTACACCAACAGTGCCTATTAATCTAAGTTCCCATCTCATTTACTGCACTGGGGCAGTACACCAACAGTGCCTATTAATCTAAGTTCCCATCTCATTTACTACACTGGGGCAGTACACCAACAGTGCCTATTAATCTAAGTTCCCATCTCATTTACTGCACTGGGGCAGTACACCAACAGTGCCTATTAATCTAAGTTCCCATCTCATTTACTGCACTGGGGCAGTACACCAACAGTGCCTATTAATCTAAGTTCCCATCTCATTTACTGCACTGGGGCAGTACACCAACAGTGCCTATTAATCTAAGTTCCATCTCATTTACTGCACTAGGGCAGTACACTGACAGTGCCTATTAATCTAAGTTCCCATCTCATTTACTGCACTGGGGCAGTACACCAACAGTGCCTATTAATCTAAGTTCCCATCTCATTTACTGCACTGGGGCAGTACACCAACAGTGCCTATTAATCTAAGTTCCCATCTCATTTACTGCACTGGGGCAGTACACCAACAGTGCCTATTAATCTAAGTTCCCATCTCATTTACTGCACTGGGGCAGTACACCAACAGTGCCTATTAATCTAAGTTCCCATCTCATTTACTGCACTGGGGCAGTACACCAACAGTGCCTATTAATCTAAGTTCCCATCTCATTTACTGCACTGGGGCAGTACACCAACAGTGCCTATTAATCTAAGTTCCCATCTCATTTACTGCACTGGGGCAGTACACCAACAGTGCCTATTAATCTAAGTTCCCATCTCATTTACTGCACTGGGGCAGTACACCAACAGTGCCTATTAATCTAAGTTCCCATCTCATTTACTGCACTGGGGCAGTACACCAACAGTGCCTATTAATCTAAGTTCCCATCTCATTTACTGCACTGGGGCAGTACACCAACAGTGCCTATTAATCTAAGTTCCCATCTCATTTACTGCACTGGGGCAGTACACCAACAGTGCCTATTAATCTAAGTTCCCATCTCATTTACTGCACTGGGGCAGTACACCAACAGTGCCTATTAATCTAAGTTCCCATCTCATTTACTGCACTGGGGCAGTACACCAACAGTGCCTATTAATCTAAGTTCCCATCTCATTTACTGCACTGGGGCAGTACACCAACAGTGCCTATTAATCTAAGTTCCCATCTCATTTACTGCACTGGGGCAGTACACCAACAGTGCCTATTAATCTAAGTTCCCATCTCATTTACTGCACTGGGGCAGTACACCAACAGTGCCTATTAATCTAAGTTCCCATCTCATTTACTACACTGGGGCAGTACACCAACAGTGCCTATTAATCTAAGTTCCCATCTCATTTACTGCACTGGGGCAGTACACCAACAGTGCCTATTAATCTAAGTTCCCATCTCATTTACTGCACTGGGGCAGTACACCAACAGTGCCTATTAATCTAAGTTCCCATCTCATTTACTGCACTGGGGCAGTACACCAACAGTGCCTATTAATCTAAGTTCCCATCTCATTTACTGCACTGGGGCAGTACACCAACAGTGCCTATTAATCTAAGTTCCCATCTCATTTACTGCACTGGGGCAGTACACCAACAGTGCCTATTAATCTAAGTTCCCATCTCATTTACTGCACTGGGGCAGTACACCAACAGTGCCTATTAATCTAAGTTCCCATCTCATTTACTGCACTGGGGCAGTACACCAACAATGCCTATTAATCTAAGATCCCATCTCATTTACTGCACTGGGGCAGTACACCAACAGTGCCTATTAATCTAAGTTCCCATCTCATTTACTGCACTGGGGCAGTACACCAACAGTGCCTATTAATCTAAGTTCCCATCTCATTTACTGCACTGGGGCAGTACACCAACAGTGCCTATTAATCTAAGTTCCCATCTCATTTACTGCACTGGGGCAGTACACCAACAGTGCCTATTAATCTAAGTTCCCATCTCATTTACTGCACTGGGGCAGTACACCAACAGTGCCTATTAATCTAAGTTCCCATCTCATTTACTGCACTGGGGCAGTACACCAACAGTGCCTATTAATCTAAGTTCCCATCTCATTTACTGCACTGGGGCAGTACACCAACAGTGCCTATTAATCTAAGTTCCCATCTCATTTACTGCACTGGGGGCAGTACACCAACAGTGCCTATTAATCTAAATTCCCATCTCATTTACTGCACTTGGTGCAGTACACCAAAAAG